>NC_136855.1:21121010-21291010 GCF_951799975.1 Gobius niger | reverse complement strand
CCATTAGTCATGACCAACAGTATTCAAACATTCCCAGCACAACACACAATTTTTAAATTTGCTTTCATCAGAATGTCACGCACAGTCCTTAGCAGACACCATTCATTCATTCATACATGATCCATTTATTTTATGCACCTATGTAGGTATTCCATTAAAAATCACCCGTTTCCAGCTACAATAGGCATTCACAACAGTAACAATGTCTAGACTGTATTTCTGATGAACTCAATGTTATTCTCATAAAAAAAAAGCAGCATGCCTTTCTTTCAAAAATAAAGACATTTTAAGTGACCCAAAACTTTTGACCTGGCAGTGTATATATAAAATAATCAATATTTTGTTATTATCTTTATTATTTATTTATTTATCTATCTATTTATTGTTTTGTTTTTTCTTTCCTTTTTTCTTCATTTCATTCTTTGATGATACAAAGAAAAGGGGAGAGAAGGAAAAAAAATCTAATTATGCATTCGCAAACGGGTTTGGTTATTTGTTTACACACGCACACACATGCGCATATGCACCCACATACTCATGTCTACATGACAAAACAGCCAAACAGCCCTCTAATGTTTTATCAGATGGACCCACTCCCCTCCCCCCAAAGAAATTAAGTTTATTGTAAATGAGAACCTGTGAAATTCTGCCCTAAAGATACTGTAAATTTTGTAAATACACCCCTTGTCACTTGGTGATATGCAAATAAAGATGGGGGAAAAAAAGAACTTGCACATTGAACCACAAACGCCATATTTTTTGTTATTAACATCTCTCCTGTGGCCTCAAGGGGAGCTGGATCCAGAGAGGATGGGGTCAGGGATTCAGTATGGGGACGCTGCATTACGGCAGCTGCGTTCGCCTCGGCGAGCTCAGCCTCAGGGCACTCAGGAGTGTGGCTGCTAATGAGCTGACCATCAATATTGCACAGACAAGGTAAGGTCATTTTTGCATGCTGTAGCGGTGGTCGCTTTACTAAGGGAGCTAAAAGGGCCATATTTTTAGTGTCTTGGCAACAGCTCTGTGATGACCAGAGGAAGAACAACTGGAGCCCGAAGAGTCCAGGATTTCACTCTGCAAGTGACTGCTCATAAACCTTTGAACTTCACCCTTCGCATGGATCCTTCAAAACCCTCTACGCATTTGAATGACAGAAAGAACTTCAAGTCACATCCTGGATGTACCATTTTTCAGGTACAAAAGAGTAACTTATTCACTATCAACAAACCTGCAACACAAGTGGATACAGTCTCTCTGTAGGGGACAAGTTACAGACAATTCTACCGTATATATTGATTTATTTAATAGCAACATAGATCATTACATCCTGCACACATGAAATAATATTTTTTTTATTGATTATATTTTACTGTATGAAGATTTTAAACTGTTACAAGGACCTACTTTTATTACTTTCACATATCCAATTCTGTTTTTGTCACTTCAAATTTACAGGCGCAGTACTGTAAATTTGATGATCAGACATTAAAAGGCAAAAGGCTTTTGTACACTTTGTTATTGCTGCCCTCAGACATTTTCATTGTACCAATTTTTACAAAAATCCTGCCTCCACTCCCACAGCATTTACTGTGTACTGTAATTCTGTATATAGCAATGAAGGCATGTTTTCTCAGAATAGCTTAAGAGTATTTCATAATGAAAAAAATATATATATCTATACGTTCAGCGAAGTCAAATCCTGCATTTTTATGGCCCAACATTACTTTACAGAGTACATTGCATTCATTGTGAAAATATAAAAAGGAATTACAAAAGAACGTGATGTTAGTTCAATGTGATGCACATGATTTTGCATTAGAAAATCTGTTATAAACATATTCAAACTGTCAAACACTCCTTTTATTTAAAATGTTTTAAGGGTCTTCATTTAAGTGTGAATGTCTTGCTTAGGAAATGTGTTGAAATATTGACAGCTAGAGCTCTGGGGTAGGGTCGCTTGGAGTCCAGCTGTGCTAAGCTCGAGCTCCGAGGTTAAAGCATTTCAAATGTAATTTAATGAAGAAGCCATCTCGTGTGCTTGATTTGTCTCATTTGTGTTTTTTTTAAGCAATCAAGTTCATTTTGAAATAATGTAATATATAAAATATAACATTCGATATCAATGAATTTTCAAATCAAGCACACAGAACATTGTCAAGCATTTGAACCAACAAACTATTTTCTTGTTTATTACCCTGATTTTTATTTATCTGATAAATGTGTCATGACTTTAATTTATTATGTATTATAAATGCTTATGTTTTTAAAATAAAAACAATTTAAATATTATGTTTTTATGCTGTATATTATTCAGAAACATCAAAAACAAACCATCACACCTCAGTGAAATTGCTCAAACCTAGATTATAGATAGATTATAGAAAATAGATTTATATATTAATCCAACCACAGTCATCACTTTATTTAAAGGTAAACTAAAGGCTCACTTCATGGATTGTCACCACATTCAACTGTATCAAAGTTTCTTATTCTGGAATATACACATTGTACATAATCTCTTCCTATTTAAAATAAATACCACAAAATTGCTTTCAGTCCCATCAACCGTGTTGCTGGTACAAAACATTTACACTATTTTGGCACAGATTAAGCTCTATTTCCGACTCGTGCTTGCCACACAAAGCAAACATTTAAACCCCACAACTCTGACCTCAATCAAAATATCAACTTACTGCAAAAAGATAAAATAATGCACACCCTTTTCAAACAGACCGTTAACTCTGCAGCTCAACAATCACTTTCACAGTAAAATAAAGGAATCCTATGGAATATTCGCACTTATTAGCATCACACAACATAGTTATAACAGAAGCACGTCTGTTATTGCACAATGGACATTTTACAATTTTCTTTTGACTTAATTCACAGTAGCTAATTAACACAAGCATTTCATAATTTTACAAAACTTTTAACCAAGAATGGCTGTTGTCTGTCAGTTGCTCTTTAGAGCCATGAGTGAAGCTGCAGAAATCTCTCTGACCACACACCTAATGCCAGAAAATCCCCACCATCTATGCAAATTGGAGAAAATAATCTGGACTTTCAGTCTTTCTTTGCTTATCCACATATGCAAAATTACTAGTAGGTCTACTATTTCTTTTATAATAAACATGTGCTTCAAAACGTTCTGTACGATAGGCAGCAATGGCTTTTAACAATAAATATTTCAACTTTAACAGTACTGGTGGCCTTGTTTCTACCGAGAGCGTGCAGAGAAGCAGCGCATGTATTCAGTGAGCCATGGGTTGAACTCTGGTGCGACCACCTTCAGTCTGGCCTTGTCTACATCTGCAGACTTGGCTCGTCTGCGCTCTGCTCTTTGAGACTGGAGCTGTCGTTCCACTTCCCTCCGGGTCTTGGCGCGCATGGCGGAAGAATGAATCTATGGAAGAGATTTTTTTTTAAATAATCTATAAAAAATTCACATACACAAATTCATGAACACAAGTTACCTCTTGAGTAGAAGTGACAGGGCACACGTTGTGTGTTTTCTTGCTTGCCATGTCAGAGTCCTTCTCTCCTGAAGCATACAAAACAAAAGGATGCCGGCTTTGCTTACTGTCCTCCTTCTGCGTTGGCACAGGCTTGAGTCGCAGAACTCGTCTTTGCTTTGAGGGATTATTTTGTTGTGTTTGTGGACGTTCTGCTTCTGCGTATGAAAAATGTAAATGGCAACATAAGCATACGGCTATTAAATACAAACATGAATAAAAGGCATGGTGGCTGACTGAAACAACGCAACAATGTAACACAAAATGAAGATCTACCTTGTGCATGTTTCGCTTGAAGGGCTGATAACTGTTGCACCACTCCACTTCCCCTTTCCTGTTCCTCCCCTGCAATCCGTGTCTCTCCTACAATCACGAATAGCCTATTCATTTAACTCATTTATAATAAAATGACACAATTTTAGAGTGACATGTCACAGTAGCCTATATTACCTTGATTTGTGTTCTCATCTCCAGACAGGATGAGCCTGGGCACTCGCTCTATGGGGTCGCACTGTTGCTCCTTCAGCTTGTCCATTCTCACAGCCATGCACTCCTCTAATTCCCCTTCGGTACAGGTTCTGTCTTTGGTTGAGTCTTCTTTGGTCTGGTTCTTACCCGCAGGTGTAGGACTTCTGCCCCCAGAGTCTGAATCAGTGTCTGATTCTCCCCAAAACCAGGGATTGTGCGAGTGCTCCAGTAGCCTGCGGGCCAGTCTGTACTTCAACATCTCCTCATAGCATTTATTGTAAGAGTCCCATTTGGGGTCTTTGAACTTCTTCATGTACTCGGAGCGGATCCTCTTGGTCACCATGGTTAGATACAAATGACTTATAAAGACAAAGATAACAAAAGAGACTCGTTAAAACAGCGAGTGCTCAAAAGATCCCAGCACACCATTGTTTTCCTTTGTAGAGCTGCCTGCGTCACCGCCAGACTTTTAAACTAAAACGTGCGCGTATTGACAGCCAATGGGGTGAATGCTAGTCTTATAGCCCGCCCACCTCCCCCTGTAGCATCGGCCTACAAGTGTGCACAGCTTGTTTTTGATGTTCTTGGATTTCTGCAGTGATGTCACACAAACAGAAATAAACTGTGCTTGTATAAGAGTACATAAAAACGTAGAGTGTAGGGCAGGGAATTGGCACAGCCCGTTTTTGTATCCATCCATCGCCACAGTGATGCGTTATAACTGGAGTCCTAGACAGCGACACGACAGGTTATGTGGGCTTTGCTTCAAGAATAAAATCTCACCCGAGCCGCAAATAGACGACCATTAATCAGTCAGTACAGTACAGATAATCGCTTGTCACCGTCACCAGATTTAGGCTCGCCGACCCTCGCAGGGAACGTCCCACTGTCGCACTGACAAAACATTGTCTATCATGCACGACATGCCCAGCTCCACAGCAGAAATGTAGCGTTGTAAGATGCTAATTTGGTCAACAGTAGCCTAAGAATAGCACTTACACTGGACTCGGGTTTCAAGCAGGCACAGCGAAACAGATGGCGCTGCGTTCACGCTCTCGCCGTAATCTGTAGCTGCGCCTAAGCTCCGCCCGCCTGGGGACGTCCTTAAAAAGCCAAACGCATACGCAACAGGTAAGTCCAACCAGTCTATGGTCCAACCGCGTCTCAGGCGTGTGGAAAATGTGAATATATTTCAAGTTTCATAGCCTAGTATTTGCATTCTCATGAAGTTGGATCAATCTGGGGGGGATAGCCTAATGTAGAGGTAAACATTATATAAATTCATTTTACAACCTCTGTTCTCTGTGAGTTGTTGTTTGTGCTCATTTAATTGATTTAGTTCGTTTTATGTATTCACCTGTGGCAGACCTTTCCCCCAGAAAACCTGTTCATAGTGTATGCATAGGCCTGTAAGGTATGGGCTGCTGAGGCCCCGCACTGCGGTCAGCCGTGGGTTTTGTCCAAAGATGGTGATGCCCGGCCCTATGCGTTTCAGGGCCTGTCAGCTCAACGGGATTCAGAGGCAGGTGTCATGTGTCCCATATCCAAGGGGCTAAACTTGGGCTGCTGCCTACATTCTTGCCAAGTCAAACTACCCGTCCACCTGTCCCTCGCCGACCCAATGACCCTGCCAGCTGCCCCGTGCCCCTGACGGGTGTTGTTGATGCCTTTTAGCAGACTTTTCTGTGTTTAAGTTTCTGATTCTAAAAAATATTATTGTTTTTCCCATTTCTTTAAATTCCTGGCCTAAAGTCCATAGAAAAACAGACCAGGTCAAATATACCAAATGTTGGTCTTTAATAAATTATCAATATGTATATACACTTACATTCATTCACATGTGTTGGGCAACATGTTGTTCTTATTTTTTTTATTAAAGATTTTTTGGTAGATGCATGGTTCAGTGATGTTTTTCACAGCCTTTCTCGTGCAACACAGACAACAGACAGCTTCGAACTATGCACATTTGAGATAAATACAAAAAAATGCATATTAATTGCGCAGATTGGCAGTCCATTAGCAGCAGTGTGTTGCTGTGCTGCAGAGGTCGATCCTCCTTGCTCAAGCTCCTGATTGCTGGTGGTAGAGACAATGGAGAAGCTGGAGTAGATTTAGAAGCACTTCCTGTGGACAATGCTGGGGCCCGCCTCATCGTATTCCTGCTTGGAGATCCACATCTGCTGGAAGGTGGACAGGGAAGCCAGGATGGAGCCACCGATCCAGACAGAGTACTTCCTCTCGGGAGGAGCAATGATCTGAAGGTAAACAAGTGAGTGTTGTCAGCGTCTTAAGTCTGGATGAGGCCTAGTCAAGACAATATATTTATTTGGTTTAGGGATATTTACCTTGATCTTCATGGTGCTGGGGGCAAGAGCGGTGATTTCCTTCTGCATCCTGTCAGCGATACCAGGGTACATGGTGGTACCACCGGAGAGCACATTGTTGGCGTACAGATCCTTACGGATGTCAATGTCGCACTTCATGATGCTGTTGTAGGCAGTCTCATGAATACCAGCAGACTCCATACCTAGGCAGGCGAGCGAACAAGTATTAGAGCGACTGAAGAATGGAGACAGCATAATAATGTTTGTGTGGGCTGTTGATTTATACCGATGAAGGAAGGCTGGAAGAGGGTCTCAGGGCAACGGAACCTCTCGTTACCGATGGTGATGACCTGACCGTCGGGAAGCTCGTAGCTCTTCTCCAGGGAGGAGGAGGAGGCAGCGGTGGCCATCTCGTTCTCGAAGTCCAGGGCAACATAGCAAAGCTTCTCCTTGATGTCGCGCACGATCTCACGCTCGGCTGTTTGGGCACAAGTTTATAACTTAACAAAAGTATTGAGAACGCAGCAGCACGTGTGCGTTTGAATTAACCATCTCCTAACTCCTACATCTGTTTTAATTGGGCTTTAATCTGAAGCTGTAAGTGCACGCCCAGTTAAATTTTAAGGACAAATATTTCTCAATTTTGTGGCAATTAAAAACAGAACTCAATTAGGCTTGTATCATCTCAAACTAAACCTATGCGTAAAATAGGCCTGTGTCTATTGGCCTTGCTTTATTAGAATTGTCCCAAATCATAAATTTTCTTTTAGGTTTAAGTTTAAGAAAATTGTTGCTGTATTTTTAATATGTGATGTTCTCACCGGTGGTCACGAAGGAGTAGCCACGCTCAGTCAGGATCTTCATCAGGTAGTCGGTCAGATCGCGACCAGCCAGGTCCAGACGCATGATGGCGTGGGGGAGAGCGTAACCCTCATAGACTGGGACGTTGTGGGTCACACCATCACCAGCATCCAGCACAATACCTGTGAGGAGGAAAAGAGAATAGCTGAGTAAAGTCTTCGTCAAAGCATGTACTATGGGCCTAAATATAATCAAAGGTGTGCGTAAAGATTGTGCGTAAAAATGAAATGGTGTAATGCGTAAATGGTATTTTAACTTGTATTTACATGGCTAATCGCTATCTTGGTAGTTTATGTTTATGCAGCCATGATGTAGTTTTGGTCTTGTTCTCACCAGTGGTACGACCGGAGGCGTACAGGGACAGCACAGCCTGGATGGCCACATACATGGCGGGGACGTTGAAGGTCTCAAACATGATCTGGGTCATCTTCTCTCTGTTGGCCTTGGGGTTCAGGGGGGCTTCAGTGAGCAGGGTTGGGTGCTCCTCGGGTGCCACTCTCAGCTCATTGTAGAAGGTGTGATGCCAGATCTTCTCCATGTCGTCCCAGTTGGTGATGATACCGTGCTCAATGGGGTACTTCAGAGTCAGGATACCCCTCTTGCTCTGAGCCTCATCGCCGACGTAGGAGTCCTTCTGACCCATGCCGACCATGACACCCTGGAGAAAAGAGCAGATGACCAGGGGTTAAGATGCGATGTGACATATTTTCCATCATGGATCTACTGTCAAAACAGCGCGGATGTCAGACAAACGGACACTAATTAAGCATCCCTGGCAAAAGTCGGTATAAATGCCACTTAGTGTTATGAATAAACCTATTTCTGTAAATAATGGGTGAAAAAAAAGAAATGAATTTTAAAAAGGCTATTGCCCGGCGAATTTAGGTGCCTTCATAGCTTTTTGTTGTTGTTTTAGTCTAGCTTAATATGTGTGCTGTTTGTGGCTGGCTGGATAGAGTGAGCAATCGCTATTTTTATTGCTGAGTTACAGCTAAGCCATATTTCAGCTCTCTCATCCACTATTGTGCGTATTTAGTCTGCTGCTCACCTGGTGACGGGGGCGGCCGACAATGGAGGGGAAGACGGCCCTGGGGGCATCGTCTCCGGCGAAGCCAGCCTTCACAAGGCCGGAGCCGTTGTCGCACACAAGGGCGGTAGTCTCTTCGTCGTCACACATGATGGCTTCTGAGAATGAAGAGGAGAGAGGGAAAACATTTAGCCTGCATCAAATCTCTTATCCGCTGTTAAATTTAAATAATAGCAATAACAAAAACACTAACTACATGGCTACTACTCGTTATCTTCTTAGTTTTAATTGTATTCTCATAAATAGAGCATAACTGGTCGATTGTAATCTTGTCATGGCACAGTGTCAACACTTTTACGCATGACGCGCTCTGGCGCATAAATCAAATTGTATTATTTCTACAGTAACTAATGCTTTTTTCTTGTGGAAAAAAACTAAATACTTTTCTCTGTTCACATTTAACGTGGAGCTTCAAAGTGAGTTGTCCTCAGCTGGTATAGTCTGCTCTGCATCCTCTGTTCTTCATCAGCATCCTCAGATTTACTTTTGTTGAGCTGATGAATACACGCCCTTAAATTGGAGGGACGGACTTCTTTTATTTTAAGTTTTCAAATCTTATCACAAATATCTTCCGCACTATTATTATGTTTTTATTTTTATTTTTTAAATCTAACCAATAAGTTGTAGCTTCTCCTAAGATCTGGTCTGTTTCTGTGGTCAGAGGTGTCCACAGGCCTCGTTTGAATCCTTGCAGTCCCTGGTCCTTTTTGCTTCTTCTTTCCCGTTGCCCCCGGTCTAACTCGGTCTAGTGCCTATACTGTCCCAGGCCTATGTCTTCAGAGGTTCTCGGGCTCTTACCTTAGGTGTGTGTGTCTGCGGCTCGGAGCGAAAGACCCAACCAATGCTGTTGCTGAACCAGCTACGGTCTTGGCTAGATCTCCTGCCCCTTATATACCCGAGCTACACCATTGACAAAGCTGGGCCCTGGCCCCCATCCCATCCCTCTGCCATATTAGGAACTGGCCGGTCGAGGTGGGCAAGGAGGCGCGCCCCTCGGAAGGAAGTAGGGAGCCCTATCCGTCAAGTTTCAGAAGGGGCTCAGAGGTGCGTACGCGCGCGCTCGCCGAGGAGAGAGCGCGTGCCATATATGGCACTGTCGCTTTGACCTCCCCTCCAGCCTCGCGATGCCACCTCGAGAGCCGTATAAGGATTGCACGGTCGGCTGGGGGTTTCTAGGGGAGACACCAGTTGCTACCAAGCAGGGTTATAGTATTGATGCTAGAAGGCCATATCCCACCTTAAAACGGAAAGTTGCTGTTCTCAACTGGTTTAGTTTTAGTTTAGTGACAGGTGCTGCGACCACAATTATCAAACGGGGTCCATGCATTTGAGACTCAATGAAGTGAGTGTTTAAAACCTTATTTAGATGAAACAAATGATACATGTAAATACATAATCCCTTTATACCCAGGGACCTGTACAAGAGCAGAACAAATAAATTATTATTCATTGCAGCGATATCAAATTAGAGTTACAGCACCGGCCTCGCGCTACACTTTGGCCTGCTATGCAAAGAATTAGGAAATGAGAACATCTCATTTGTGCAACTGCATTACAAAATTACTGTGTTTTCTTTATTAAAACACTATTAAAGTGAAATTGCATGACAACACGAATGAAATGCATGTTACAGAAAATCCACATTTGAAATAAACAAAGGAATTATGTTTGGGACCATCTAAACAGTAACTTTACTATTTTTATACAATACCACATATTAGCCTATACTCCCCATTCTATGAATTTAATGAGAAATGTATAGAGATACTAAAACATGTTTTCCCCCCTTGCAGACACATGGCTCTCAGAGCTGTATTGAATAAAAAAGGAAATACGTTCAGAAAGAGCCAGCAGCTGACACCTTATCTGCAGGGCTACTCTGCTCTGTCACAGGAGCGGTTGGATTAATTATAACTCAGAAGGAGGAGTGAGTGAAGCATGGCAGTGGTGCACATGGAGGATTGGGAACGTAATGCCTGGGTTGGTTTTCTGAGGCTCTACAACAGGAAGGGCATAAATGAGCAAGTGGCACCAAGGTGAAATTGAAAACATCTGTAATGGGTGCTGAATATGTATGCTGCAGTTTGGAAAATGTAAGCAAATAACAAGGAGGGGGAATATAGGGGACCACTGGGGTGACCATAAGAGGTACAACTGTGAATTGGTCACTTAGGAGACACATGGAGCCAACTGGGGATTCCTCAAGACAACATGTGTTACTAACATGTCACAACACACAATGCTTTTTCAGTGTGATATTATTATCTTGTCTTTTCACTAACATTTATTATGAATGAACACAGTTCTGACTGCTCCAAACTGGCAAAACAATTGCATATCCCTTTGGAAGCATTAAGATAGATGTTTGATGGACGAAATAATTAAAGCTATTGAGCTTGTAAACATAGTTCTGAGAATAAAAGAAATAGGGCTGCACTATAACCTTTTAGACACACTCAGTTTGCTGTCAGTTAAAACCTCTTAGGCGCGGGTGAAAATACATTAAAAGCTTTTTGCACCATGTGTGGCATAGACATAGTTGTATTCATAGTAGTGAGAGAGCACATGCTGTGTGTCTGTGCTGTGGGGGGCGGTCACTGGCTTGAGGGGGCTGAGGGAGAGCTACTTTTATGCACTTGTTGTGAGCTCAGTTGGATCCAGGACTGAGAAACACCTAAAATGTAAATGGGACTAGTCCAGTTGTCGGGAGTCGGAAGAGAGAGAGCAGAAGGGGAGGTCAGAGGGGGCAATGGGGAGGAGTGCAGAGGGAGGCTGTGTGAAGCAGGTGGCACCACAAATCTGTGTTGTGCTGGGACGGGACCAGAGATAGCTCTCAGATTGTAGGAGACTTTTCAATGTAACTCTTTAGGCACAGTGCAGATAATGGACTTTTTATTTTTTTTATTTTTACAATAACTGCAGGTTTTTTTCAACCAACTGAAGTCAAAGAGTGGAAAAGGTTCAGGGACAGTGTAAGAATAATGCAAGAATGCAGACATGGAGGAGCCAACAAACTATTGCTTTACATAACAAGCATTTTCATCTTTTTTTAATGATGAAGGAAGACAGATATTCCAAACTGAGGATCTGACAACTACACAGCAGTGAAGTACTTTATCTAATGCTTTGTCTTCACCAGTGAAGGAAAGGCGTTTTTTTCTTCAAATAATTTAAATTACAGATAAAGGGTCATTATTTTTCAATGACCTTCACTTACAATACAGTCTTTTGGATTTTACACAGACTGTACGAACAAAATAATTACTATGTGCATTTCTTTCTTGACATTATCACAACCAAGTCATCAAAAAAGACTGAATTTGTAGCTCTTGTTCTCTCAGAAATCTCAGAAAGACCTCATAACAATTTTATGAAATTTAGTTTAGGTACATCTTTTCAAAAGGGCTATTCATACTGTACATTTTGACTTTATGATTATGTTTTGAATTATTACATACATCTTTTCCAGATGCCCCTTGTTTAAAAAAAAGGACATGACAATATGAAGTTGTTTTTTAATCAATGTCCATCCTTTTCATTACTATGTATGGTAAGAAGTAATAATGACAAAAGGAACAGTATATTTCTAGATTTGTATAATGATATTAACAGCATGTGAGTGTTTAGGTAAATCATAGAAATGCTAAAAATTTACACGCACCATGGTGTCAGTTAAAAACTATTTTAAAATGACTTAAAGGTCAAATGGGGTCACTATCAAGTCCTCAAATAGCATGACTGCTTGAACGTAGTGGGGCACATGTGAAGTGCGCGTGTGAATTGTGCTCAGCAGCTTTGCCCTGTGATAGTGATGTGTTTAAAGCTGGAATAATTGTAACTCTTTGAAAAGCATTTAAATAAGTAACAATTCTGTAGCGCTTGTAGGTCAAGATGCGTGAGTGAAACAACAGTGCCACCTATTGGCCGTCGGCTGAATTGCAATTAATCCCACTACAGAAGACTCGTGCTTAGTGACGCTGTCATAGGCAGGAAAACAACATCCCCAAACTCATGCATGCACCACAACACTGTACTTTGCATTCATGTCTTTGTGAGGATTACTGCTTTTAAAAGTAAAGGACAGTAAATAAGGTAATTGAGAAATACAGGTCTTTACATGTTTTTTTTATTAAGATATCAATACATGTCTGCTATTGATTAAATCGTACAGTCTGGAGACAGTGTGGTTCACAAAATTTACTTTGTCAACAAATTCAAAGCATTAACCTTTTAACTCCCACGTGAACCGACCACATTATTCCCAGTTTGGCATTACGCAAATCTAAAAACTTCTTTATATATACATATGTATAAAAAAAAAAGGGGGTCTAAAACGTGACCAAAAAAAGCGATGGAAAAGAAAGGTTTTTAAAAAGTCAACTTTGTAGTTTTCAGATGAGGCGTTACATTGGCCTATAGGCCGTGAGCTCCAGTCGAGAAGCTTTTAGATTTGGGTAATGCCAAACTGGAGAAAATGGACTGTGGGAAGGCGGGGTTAAGAGATTAAGCTCTTGGCTACACAGGGTTTAACGTGACTAGCGTTAACAAAAACGCTAATAAATAAAAAATGTGTTGGTGTATGGAAGAACTTCATCAATTTAACTGCTATGTTTTGTATGTTTTTACTCTTAGTCAAGAATAAAAGGATCAAATGTAATGAATACATTTCTATTGTCCCTTTTGTGTGGATGATTTCTTGTCAAGGTGCGCATACATCTGTAGATATAAATCTGAGATGCCTGATATATTCAAGTATACTGTAAAAATAGTGTTCAGACCTGTTTTATTAAAACAGAATTATTAACAATAGCTGCTTGATTAAATTATCACTATGTATGTACACTCCAAAACAGTGCAAGTTTAAACTTCAAATATATATGCATCATTATATACTATATAAATTAAGAAAATATAAACTGAATCTCCACTGTGTTCACTAAAGACAGACAGTGACTTGACTTCACACATTGGCCATAAGTTTACAAAGTACTACCTACAACAATTAAACCTACAATTATATAAAAACATTTGTAATTTTACAATAGTGTGTGTCACTTTGAACTAGCGCAACAAATTTTAGTCGTCAAAGTGTGTCCATTGTAGTTTTAATTTTAAAGCATGTTTTTGGTTTTCCCCACCGAGGTTATTTACCCAGTAAATAGATGCACCATCGTTGTGAGCATCATACGTTCACACGTCTGTGTTGAATCAGCGCTCTTAATTGAGGGCCTGTTTCTGCGCTTCCTGTAGAAACGCCTGCTTCTCCATCAGTCTCCTGAACAGTCCTTGTCTGTTGCTGAGCAGCTCTGTGTGCCGTCCACACTCTGCGATCCGCTGCTGGTCCAGAACGGCCACAGCGTTGGCATTTTGGATGGTGGAAAGACGATGAGCAATAATCAACACTGTTCGTCCTGCAAATAAAAGTCAATGATCGACACCAAAATAATAATTCAAAAGATATCGAGACTAGTATAAAAGTTTACCTTCCATCAATCGCTCCAAGGCCTCCTGAACTAAGAACTCATTTTCTGAGTCTAAAGCACTAAGGACAGAAAGAGTGGCGTGACATTTAGTATAAGATAGCACTTTCCTATGTATGAATCAACCATATTAGCCTCTCACCTTGTAGCTTCATCCAAAAGTAAGATCTTGGGATTCTGAGGAACAAAATAGACTTTTAAACTAAAATGAAGGAAATTATATTTTGTATTAACTATGTTTGTGCAGGCTCTGTCATCTAAGAAGTATCATAGTGAAGTTTAAATTGTGGCTGGACTGAGTTAATTTGAGTTGAGGACGGTTCGCTTCTATCAACAGAAGTCTTTGTTTTTGTGAGAGTGAAGAAGCTTCTGTTGATAGAAGTGAAATGTCCTCAACTCAATCCACTCAGTCCAGTCGACGATTCAAACTTCACTATAATGTTGAATTAACTGTTAAAAACAAATGATTACCTTGAGTAGTGCTCGAGCTATCGCTATCCTCTGCTTCTGTCCACCTAAAAAGTGCACATTTTGGTCACATGACACAATATCTGTTTTGAACAAGCAAAATATTGTAAAGTGCACTGACAAAGAATTTCAGCATGATCCTTTATAGCCCAAGAACTAATCCCCATCTATAACAGGACTACGCCAGGTCAAAACTTGGGCTCAATCAGTTCTAAAAGAGGGCTAGTTTTCTGTATGATTAGAACAGTACTTGTAGAAGCAGTCAGCGCACAACACCATTAAATGAAAATGTGGTTCTGTCACAGCACAGTCTGAAGTTGTTTGTAGATTTAAGCCTTTTCTCTCGAAACTTTAAAAGGTGCATTATGCAACGCTTTATGCAGAATTAATAGTTAATATTAGTGCATAATTGTCCTTTCAGTGGCCCAGTGGGTGATTCGCTCGGCGCCTTTATTTTCCATCCCGGTAGCCTCTATGTTGCTCTAGGATGAATTTTATTTCAGGTTTTTTAGGGTTTCTGGTAGGTTTTCTGAATAGAATGTTTAAGTAACCATGGAGACAGTTACACCAGCAGTTACACCAGCAGTACCTCACAGGCAGAACATTCATGGTAAGTGTGGATACCTGCTTCTCTAAGGTCCATGGAATTACGTGTGGTGTGCCCCAGGGTTCAATTTTAGGCCTAGTGCTTTTTAATCTGTATATGCTCCCTCTTGGTGATGTCATCAGGAGACACAGAGTCAACTTTCACAGTTATGCATCTCCATGTCTCCTGATGACACCAGGCCAATTGATGCACTTCTTAACTGCATTTTAGATCAAATCCTGGATGGCAGAAAACCAGGGCAAAACTGAAATGTTAATCATCGGCCCTGACATCCAAAGAGAGAAACCTTTACCCAAAGTACAGTCACTGTCTATTTATCCTTCCTCACTTCCTCGCAGTCTGATTTTTGACTCTGAGCTGACTTTTATTCCACACATTAAAAATATCACAAAGATAGGCTTTTACCATCTAAAGAACATAGCCAGAGTCGCCCCATTCTCTCTCGGGCCAACACAGAGACGCTAATGCATGCTTTTATCACCAGTCGTATCGACTACTGTAATGCCCTGCTTTCTGGTCTTCCCAAAAAGAGTATCTCAGGTCTACAACTTTTACAAAATTCAGCAGCTCGTGTCCTGACGAAGACCAGGAGGCGGGACCACATTACACCGGTTTTAGAATCGCTGCATTGGCTCCCCGTGTGTTTCAGGATTGATTTTAAAGTTCTTTTAATGTTTTTTATATGTCTTAATGGTCTTGGTCCTTCTTATCTTTCAGAACTGCTTTTACCTTACGAACCTTCACGGCCCCTTCGCTCAGGGCGGAGCTCAGGGCTGCAGAGAACGCTCATGTTTTTAAGAGCAGGCTCAAGACCCACCTTTTTAGCTTAGCTTTAAACTGACATCTATTTATTTAGCCCTAATATAAAAATATATATGGGAGGTTGTGCCCTGGAGTGTCCTAGGGATGTGATGTAAAGCATAGCTGCTGACAGGAAGTGACATGTAAGAAGGTAAAGTTCCACAGCAGTTTGACTCACTCATACCCCATTGACTTAACATGGTCGGCACGGCAACATTTTAAAATTGTTTACCTTCTTCTATGTCACTTCCTGTCGGAGTCCAATAAGGAAGTGAAACTATAAACATCACAAAAATGGCCAAACTAAAGAAAACTGGGTACAATCTTTAGCAAAATCTTAAATATAATCAGGTTAATGCCTATTGTGTCATATGCACTTGAAAGGTGTATTGTTTAACTCTTTATGTGGGAGGTTACAAAGTGGCGCAGCAGCGAGTGCTTGTGCTTCACAGCTAGTTGGAGCCTTTCTGCCCTTTGAGTTAATTACCGTAATTTATGCTATTTATTTACATCCTATTACCACGCTGTTGTTGAGCAGTATTCACCTTATTACGGAAGTTTGCGTGGAAGCCGCCATGAATTGTGCCCGCCCCTTCACTCCTATTAGTTTACATAGGACACATAGCCGTGCAGAGAAACAGTGCAGTGTTGACTTGTTGATGCAAATGAACACTGGACATTTTACACAAATCCATCTACTGTACATCATATGTTAGCGGCAAACCTTTTCCCTCCACGCGCTCTCCCGGAAATGCCATGACAAAGGAAGTGCTGATCCGTGGCAAAAAGAGGCAAAAGTGGGCGGAATAAGGTGAATAGTGCTACCCGAGTTAGAAACAATACATTAACATCACACTTCTGGTTTATAAAGGGGGTTTAAATCAGTGTACCACAGTTTGATTTAAGCTCAAGCTCGAGGCCTGAGTGAGCAACTGGGGAAGAAATGCTAAGTGGTCTATTCGGGCCATCACTTACCCGACAACAAAACTCCTTTCTCTCCCACGACAGTGTCAAAACCACTTGGAAAGGCCTGAATGAAATCGTATGCGTTTGCCGCTCTGGCCACATGGTGGATTTCTTCTGTTGTTACCGCATTTGGGTCCCGAACGCCGTACACTATATTGTCTCTGACTGAACAGGAAAACAATACTGGCTCCTGGAAATAGACCAAATTGAATAAGTTTTCAGACCAAAATATCACAAATTAACTGGATTTGATCAAAGTGAATTATTACCTGACTGACAGTTCCTATGTTGCTTCGAAGCCAGTAGGGATTGAGGTCTCTGATGTCATGGCCATCTATTGTAATGAGCCCTGCATAAGAGAAGTACTTCATTTCTACTTACTCACTGTATTCACTTTTTTAAAATAAAGATTGGTGGGGCTCAATAGAGAAATATTTAGCTTTATTTTGATATATCAATGATTGTTTTTCAAGGACTTCCAAACAGTTTTTGTTTTTTAAATGTGCTATAGTATAAAGAAGATTTTGATAATCACGAACAAACGTTTGTATAATGAGTGAGACTAATCTTACCAGTGTTAGGATCATACAGTCTAAGGAGCAGTGAGACGAGGGTGGATTTTCCTGAACCGCTCGGTCCAACAACAGCCATGACAGATCCCGCCGGCACCAGCAGACTGAGGTTCTGGAAGATCGGAGCCTCCTGTCGAGTGGGATAGGCAAAAGAGACATCCGAAAACTCCAGACGTCCCCTCAGTTTATGTTCATCGAGAACTAGGCCTTCTGTGGATGAAATCATTTATCAGGAATTAAACATTCTATAAACCTATATATCGATGATGCAATATTTGTGTATTTGGAGAAAATAACCAAACAAATAGGAATTACTGTTTATAAAGAATAATGTAGTGAGATTATGAAATTATGCTATTTGTGTATATCCTCTGACTTAATTTACCATTTGACATCACCAAAATTACAGTACTAGGGCCCCAAATCTGATAAATAAGACAATGACTGAGAGTAAAAAATTGACAAATCCTGCTGCTGATGATCCACTTTTGTGCTACTTGTTTTGAACATGAGCAAATGTTTGTTTGTTTACTTTATTGTCCCCATAGGGAACTTTGTCCTCTGCATTTGACCCATCCATGATGGCACTGGGGGAGCAGTGGTCGACGGCAGTGCCAGACCCGGGAACCCGGGAACCCATCTCCGTGATGTGGAGCCAGGCTCATGGTCAGAATCACCTGGCTGGAGGATTTACCTATTGTACATGTACAATAGGTAAATCCTCCTGTACATTTTTTTATTGGTAGGGGAAACCGGAGTAGCTGGAGGAAACCTAAGCAGACACGGGGAGAAAATGCAAACTCCACACAGAAAGGCCCCGTCCAGGTGGGAATCGAACCGAGGACCTTCTAGCTGTGAGGCGGAAGCGCCGTCCAAATGCTTGGTAAATGACCCTCTTAATGTTGCATATTCATAATTGTAGTTATATACAGCATGAACATGCATAGAGGGTATGTACTTGCTTAATTGTTACACCAAACATGTCCCCAGTTGGATGCCATGTAGTGACATCACCAGCGTATCCAAAGGATGGACAGTTGTATATATGTTTATTTATTATTAAGAATGCATGTATTCACCATTTATCGGATGCTCTGGGGTTCTGTCCAGCAACTGCCACAGTCTTGCTCCAGCTCCAAAACCCTTCATAAGTTCAGAGTAGAAGGAACTGAGGCCTGAGAAACATAGGTTCAAAAAGTATGACTATAAAATACTCATGTCAACCACATTCAGGGGAAACGTTCATGTCTTTTACCTGCAACACTGATGCCCACCCAGAACGTGTACATGAGGAAAGAGGAGAGTTCTCCCACTGTCATGTGTTGGCTGGCCATCAGAAGACCTCCTTTATAGAGCACTGCCAGGATCATCATGTTTCCACTGAGACCAGTCTGAAATAAACCACCACATACAGTTTCCTTCCTTATAACTCCCACTGCTGGTTATATGTAATCATTACGCCTATGTTTTTTGAAATGTAATAAAGTTTTAGTTTATAATCTTTTTCAGCAAATACAGCTCGATGAATTTAGTTGTAGACAGTATACAGCTTTAGGGGAGCTGAAGACAAATACTGAAATTATTTTATGTTAGTTATTAATTGACATTATCACACTTACCACCCCAAAAAAGCCCGCTCTGAGCACTGCTTCCTTTTTGGCCAAACTGAGGACATGGTCAGTCTTCTGGGAGTATGTGTCGACCTCTGAAAGCTCTTTCCCAAATGCTCGGACCGTTCGAATGTTGCTGATTCGCTCCTCTGCCAACTGTACACAGAAACACAGTAGAATTGAATCATGTTGTGGGTATTGTAGTGTAATAACTAAGTAAACTGCATCCAGCTGCTCATTTAATTAAATCACACTCTAGGAGCAGCCATTGTTTATTCATTTATCTGAAACAGGAAATTGCGTGTGTGTTTACAATTGATTATAATGCTATATGCTTATAACAGGTTTATCTTGAAATGAAGTCATGGCCTTTGTTCTTAATTACTTACCAACCAGGAAGGTGTTAAAGCACATATTCTCAATCAATAAAAATAAATAACCAATTAACCAACTGAAACACTGATGTGTGGTTAAAACGTTTTGTACCTGAGTGGCCTGGGCCAGAGCATCCTGTGTTTTTTTGGAGATTGAGCGAAGGTATCTGCCGTAAACCACGGCGAGGCCTGCCACAGGAGGAACAATCAGTAGCACAAAGCTTGCAAGAGTGGGAGACACGTAGAACTGGAAGGAGACAAACAGTACAATAAGATATGAATGTGAAAGCTCTACTTCCTTCCTAGACCTTTACACAATGTAGCAAAGGTTAAGTAATCGCTTGTGTTACAGTCTTTCAGGTAGCAGTTCCTTAAGCAAATTCAGTACAAGGAAATGCAATGGTTTTCTTAGATTCGTTTGTCGTAAACACCACAACAACGAGAAACACCTCACATAGTTTCCTTTAAACACATTAACTGGTTCTGCATGAACTACAAATAAATGAAAGCAAGATTTTGATGTACTCACCATCATACTGACACCAGCAGCTGCCTGAGCAACGGCCCTCAAGCCGTCAGACAGGTTGTCCGTGATTGAGCGGCCAACCACGGCGGTGTCTGCGGAGAGACGGTTGATAAGCTCCCCAGTTCTATTCCTGTCAAAAAAAGCCACTTCTTGTCTGACGATGGAGGAAAAGACTGAGTCGCGGAGATTACGTACAATCTGTTGACCTGTGGAAATAAGTATACAATATATGAACGATTTCAATATGACATTTCTTTAAAAAGGTTGCAAAAAGACTGGTGATTAACTGAATTTATTCCACTGAGCGCTTATTTTACCTGAGGTCTGCATGAGGTACACTCTGGCAGCATTAGCGGCTCCACCACAGAGAAACGCCCCAGAGAGCATAAGGCACAGCGACGAGAGGGAAGCCGCCATGGTCTCTGTGTCAGAACCAGTGGAGTAAATGGTATCAATGACTTTACCCAGGAGAAAGGGAGCAGACATGGTGACTGCGCTGGACATGGACAAGAACCCAACAGCCGCTGTGAGGAGGAAGAAAGACAAGAAAGCTCAGACTTTTATCATTCTCTTTGATTCCTAGAACTGAATGATCTTAACAGGGACAAGCTTTTCCAAGTACCTGCAAGTTTCCATCTCTCCGGATAGGCAAGTTTCAGGATTCTCTTGACGTCTTCCAATGGGACAGCAGATTTGGCCTCCTCTGAATTGACCTCATCAAGCGTCTTCTCTGATTCAGACTGAGCATAAGATCTGGTGAAGGCAACAGGTGTGTGGGGGGCAGTCCTGTGCAAACAGCAGAGGGACGGGGTGCCTCTGTGCAGGCTCCAGATCGACGGTCTGAGGGAAGCAGAGGACAGTCCTTTCCTGCAGAAGGTCGGGGAGAGCTTGAGGCGGTGGTCAAGCCATAACCGCCTGAAGGAGCTGCCCACCTTCAGCTTTGAAAGACAGACTCCGTTCGTGCAACTCGACAGGCGAATTAAAAACCGCATTTCTAGATATAAACAAATCCACTTCCTTGGTGCTGGGATAGGCTTCCGCGTTTACTCCCTGCGCTTCCACCTTTATTCAGGAGCTAGTCCGTACCCATAGTCAGTTCATTGTGGAGTTACTATCTGCGAATGACAGCCGTGTCTCGGCAGCATCTCTTCTTATCTCTGAGCAGCGACCAGCAACACCCTACAACACCCTGTCACTGTCATCTGCCTCAGGGTCAAGCTACCAGCGCGCGACACACAGATGGGCCTACAGCTGCCACACACACGTATTCATAAAATCAAGCAAACAATACATCCATATCGCACGAGCATGTTATAAATAAAAGGTGACCCTGGTTGAAAAGTTGCCCACACACTCCTCGATCGAGCTAACAACCGGTGATGTGAAGGAAGCAACGTCCACAGGCCAGAGCAATCGCACTCAGATCGTCTGATCTCCGCTGGATTAAAATGTTACAATGTTATAATTTAATAAAACTGAACAAAGTGTTGCTGATTCAAATACGAAATACATGCATTTCTCAGTTAGGGTTTAAGAGACCCAACACATTGGACAATCCCTCTTCGACTTCTGGTATCGACAATTGTCTACTTTTGTCTGGCTCCACAGGGTGAAAGTTGAAAGTTCATCATCCGTGTGAAATAACAAGGCACACGTGCAGGTAAAAGTCGTGTTTTTTTGTTCAGTAGTAGGTTCTGTGTTACAGAGTATATTCACATATGAAAGTGGAATCTGTAGTAAAGGCAAGCTGTAAAACTATACCCTTTCTCCCGTTTTCAAGCGTTAAAAGCTAATGTTTTAGCCATAAGCTAAAGTTTTTATGGCACCAACATCATGGGCACCACTGATGACAGCCGACCACACTAGTGTTTTTCAATATATCTGTGCAAGATCACGATATTGCTCTTTGCAAACACTAATCACGTTTTCTTCTGTTTAATTTTGACATGTAAATGTATTCTTGCGTCAAACATTGTATATTTGCCTGATTAACCATTTACATTGTTTTTTAATTTATTATCACGAAGCCTTTGCTTGAACTGGAGCAATGGCTGCCATTTATTCGGGAATACACTTGAAGCTGAAGAGTCCTCAGACTCCGTGGGAGGATAAGATAAAGCTTGCACGGTTTGCCTGGATTTCTTCCCAGTGTCTGTTGCCCAACAAAGAGCAGGTAATATTTTATTGTCTCACACATATACTGTCCTCCAGCGATGCAAAGACATGTTGTAATTTACAGGTCCTTTTGGATTGGTGCTCTCATGCTCTGACTGGCTGGTATAATAAGAAAGTGGAGTTTCCCCAGAATGTGTTGGAAGGTTTATGGTGTTACTTTGATGACCTACTTCACAGCAGAAAACTTCACTCTTTTCTGAAGCTGGGGAAATCTGTCAGTCTGAGACTCAACATGGCACAGGTATGGTGCATTTACACAGTAACCTACCTCTCTCCAGAAGATGTGAAGCTAACAGCGTTGGATAGTAATGCAAGTGCATGTACTGTGAGAATTGATTTATTGCATTTGTTTCCAGCTGCTGCTTGATCGTCTTCAGGATCATGAACAGTCTGGGGCAGTGGCAGCTGTGGGTCTGTCCACACTGCTAAGTGTATGTCAGGGGATCTTATCTGCTCCTGCCCTCTCCTCCGTGTTCACCACCAAGTATGAGCTGATGGTTTCTCTACTGGCCAGACTCGTATCGCTGACATGTCAACACTTAAAGCAGCTTGCAGATTCACCAAAGTCGACTCTGCACAGCAAGTCTGATCATGAATCAGAAATGGACACTAGTTTTAGTGAACCGCTCTGTGATACAGGTCATAATGATCTTCAACCAGACAGTTGTACAAATAACTCCAAATCCACAGACATTTTGGCTTCAACTAAATTATTTGAAGTTTTGCTTCACGCATTGACATGTTACTTGTCAGTTCAGCGACAGCAAACTAACCCTAACAGAGTTTTTACTTTGGTGACGAACCAGCTCTTCCAGCCCATGATCTTCCTAAGGTATTGGCTTTCCTCAGATGCTCAGCTTCCAATGTCACAGCAGATGAGCAGAGACATCCGGACCAAGACAGACACAATCCTCCAGTCGGCTCTTTTTCCACCGGAGCAAATGTCCCTGTACCAAGAAGAACTCACTAAGATGGATCCTGGGAAGCGTAGTTCAGGAGGAGCAAAAGGCCCCTTAAAGCCTTCTTGTGTTATACTCAGTAAATTGAGTCCTCAGAGCATCTGTGAGCCACCGCTTTATTATGCTGTTAAGTCCAGCACTGTGTCGGTGCTGTTCAAACTATTTCTGGAAAGCTATGGGGCGGGGAAAGGAGCAAGGAATGAAGAACAAGGGATGCTGTGTTTCTATTTTCTTGCCAGTTTGTCCGGGGCCTTGGATGTGGGTCTTGACTTTCAGAAGCTTTTTAGTAAAAATGAAGACACTCCGAAGTGTCCATCTCTGCAAAGTATCCCCTGTGACCCAGAGAGCTGGAGTCTAGCCCTACTTTCTGTAGAGTCTCTTTTAAACAATGCTCTTTTGGGCGATATCTACAATGTAGCCGCAGATAGGATTCGACATGGAGAGGTTCAACTGAAGTTTTACAGAGCTGTGGCAGAAATACTTCTCAAGCAGGCTCAGCCAAGGTACAAAAATATTACGCTTGCGTATGAAAAATAATTATAATTGATGATAATTATTCTTTAAATAATTATTTTTTTATTTACAGTATTCCGGCTTGGTACCGTTGTTTGAAGACTTTGTTTTGTCTGAATCATCTGATTCTTGAGCCCGACCTGGAGCAGGTATTATCATTGGCCTGGGTCAATGTGGACTGCGTGGACTCAAGAGTGCAACGAGCCAAACAGGTACAATGAGTTTGTCGTTTGGGATAAATGTAAGGATTATTTTGAAGATTGTCAGCTACGACTCTGGTCGCAATCCTACCTATTTTTACCAGTTTATAACTCACAATACAAATGTTTCCTTCTGTTGTTTAATTGGCACATGTTTTTTTTTTATTTTTTTTTTCAGGTTACAATGTGTAGTCTTCTTCAAACCTACACCAAGCTTCGCCAGTTGCCCAAATTCTTCACTGATCTCCTCTCTGTAATAAGCGAGACCACTCTAGACCAGCCTCGACCTCCCCTTCTGTCCCAGGAGGTTGCTGCCTCACTCAGGACATGTCTGCTGGACACGCCACCTTCTCAAACAGTAGAGATCTGCTCGTTAGTTCTGCAAAGCTTCAAAACACACATTCCCCAGTTTAGGCCTCAAACAGTGGTGGATGAAATGAGCATTGATCATGAGGTGACTTTTAATCCAGACTCATCCGTGAAAATGTTGTCATTGAGCGAACTTCTTCATTCAGTTTTATTTAGTTTAAAGACACTGGACAATGGTTCCCCGATTCCTTTGGTTAGACAATGTCAAAGATTTATGGAAACGATGCATGTAGTCGTTAAGGAGTTGCAACAAGTTTTAACCGAGCTTGACATGCAAACCAAAACATCATTTGAAAACGCGCCAAAGAAGGTAATAAAGGGACCAAATGTTGTAGACGCAGAAATGCATACTCTGATCAAACAGGATGCATTAAAGGCAGCTCTCCTGAAATACACATGGGTGGAGATCGACAGCCTCTTCAGTATCCACTGCAGCAAATATACATCTCCAGACCTTGTCCATCAAGTAAATGAGACTGAAGACCAAACATCCTCTGGTTCTACAATGGAGTGCATTAAAAGTCTTGTTTCAGGGGGGAGTTCTCCTCAGTCAGTTGTGAGTAATCCACTGAGCGCTTTGCTCCAGAGACATATTTTATTACAACAGATGAAGAAACTGTTGTCTAACCCCTCAATGCTCGCCAACTTGAATACTACAGCAGTTTTAAACCAAGCAGCCCACTTCATTGCTGCTGAAGAAGATATTGAGAAGTTAATCCATTCAGATCAGAAATGGGATGGACAGATGAACAATGTGAATGGCAGCTCCTACCTTGTGGCACACTGGTATCTTGTCACTTCAAACATGCCCCTGATCTTGCCCTATCTTGGTGAGAAAGATGCACAATGCATTGCCAAAGTTCTTGTTGGTTCACTGCTCAACAGACCCTCACAAGACAAGAATGCACAGCCCAACAGTCTGACCATCGCTCTGAGTTCATCACAGGTCCTTAAAAGCCAGATCTTTCCTGAATTACAGTCTGTCTTTTCAGCCACGGTTCAGTTTCTTTTACAAAGTCTCGCCGGAGTTCTTAATGCTGCTCAGAAACCAAATGATGTCGCCATTTTCCAAAATTCTGCCGGGATACAAAAGGAGATTGTTGTTGAGGGCATACTGGCATCTATAACGGATGGAGAAGCATGTGTGGGGCTTAGCAAAACAGAAACACATGACATAATGAATCTGCTCCAAATAGTAGAAATCATAAACACAGACGGCATGAGTTCTGAGGATTTGTCCACTTGTTTCCTTGTCCTCTTCTTCATGCTCTCATCGTGTCAAGAAAAACGTATGGATGGTAGTGATGACGCCAGCTGTTCCAAGTTGTTTAAAAAGCTTCTCCAGATTTTGAATTGTCTCTTGGAGGGTGCAAACTTTCCACACGTTTTGAAGTCAATTCATGGTGGCACTTTGCTGCAGGCTGCAGTGGCTAGTATCCTGCGCCACAGGATAACCCCTACAGAGCATCCTGATTGGTTAGATTTGGTCAGGGGAATGCAGGCCTTTATCAAATGTTTAGTCCAGTTGATCATCACAAGGAGCAGCAGTGTCCGCCTCAACCTGAGCCAGTTTGCTTCCTACCTTTGCAGTAAAGAATTGAGCGAGAAGCTGACAGAAGCAGCCAGTACTGAAGACACGGCAAACGTCAGTGCCTCGATGCTCACAACTCATATTTTGCTTGCTGCTCTAAGTACTTTTTCTAAGACATTAACATCCAATCTGGGAAAGGGTAAATCCCTGGACGAACTGCTCACTCAAATACTCACACAGACCACAGCAATGCTCGGATTAGCTGTTGAGTCGGTCCTAAAGCCCCACGCTGCTTTACAGAAGTCCACAGTTATAAGTCAAGCCTTTGTGATTGAGGTGGTTACTGTCATGCTACAAAGTGAACTGTCCTTATTCTCAATAAAGGAAGACAAACAGGGCCAGTCCATCAGTCATATGGCTCTTTACCGCCGTTCGAGCCAACAGATCCTCAAAGAAATCAACTCTGCCCCAAGGCCCATAGAGTTTTTAGTGTCATCTATCAGTTTCCTGTCCACGTTTTACTCTGCAGCTGAAAAGACGTCAGAAAATCAGGACAATACTGGGAGAAAAGATTTGGATGACCTCTTTACGACAATACTTCACAGTCTGCAGATGTTGCTGACAGGTAGAGATACAGTTTTGCATTGATAACATTTCATATTGTTCCTGAATGTCCCACTTGACCTGTTTTGATTTTAGCACATTGGCTAAGCCTAAGTGAGCTGGCTGAACTGGAGTCTGTTCTGCAAACGCTGCTCTGCCACCTAGCGGAGAACTGCACCTCTGAACGATTCAACCTTTTGTTGTTGATGATCAAGGATGGACTGGATACTGGAAAACTGAGATCTGGAAACTACAGGGTGAAAAAATATATACATTTATACTAAATCCTGCAAAGATGTAATTCAGCTGTATTTGTTAACTAACTTTTTACACTTTAATTTATCTTTTCAGGAAGTTCTTACTACAGTTATTATCATCAAGCTGCT
Source organism: Gobius niger (assembly GCF_951799975.1). Classification (NCBI taxonomy): domain Eukaryota; kingdom Metazoa; phylum Chordata; class Actinopteri; order Gobiiformes; family Gobiidae; genus Gobius; species Gobius niger. The sequence continues at coordinate 21,264,618 of NC_136855.1, read as the reverse complement.
GGTTTGTTGTCCATTACCTGAGGCCTGCTTTAATTCGTTGTGGCTGATTGCACCCCAGATCATATCCTCAATGATGGTAAGAAAGCTACTCAAAAACAAGAAACAAGGTCTGCACAGCTTACTTTGCTCCCAAGCAAAAACAAGTTTATTGTTGGTTACATCTAGGTGACGTTTCGGGCGTCTTCATCAGACAACGTGTGCCACAGATGCACCTGTTTTTATGTGGACTGATTGGCTTGTCATATGACAGCAGCAGGCCAGTCAGAATACAGGCAAATCTTTTTTACAAAATGTAGTGACAAAAATAGTTTGTCTCTGGTGCAGAGTTTTATATTTACATAATTTTCATCATGTACAAAGAGTGTATTTATGCAAGTCGCAATAAATAGTCATACACATTTACATCTAGTGAATAGAAATACAGACATCAGGATAACACTATTCTATTGATGCATCTTGGCACAATTGAACGGTGTAAAGTTTAAACAAAATGCAAATAAAAACGAAAGCTGTGGCCACAGCACCGAAAAAGTGGTCAAAGCAAAAAAAGACAGACGATCAATGGTTAGATTTACATGAACAAAGCAGTGACTGTTTATGAGTTGGAACACAAACCCTGTAGTACCAAGAAAGCTATCCAAGCCATGCCCCATAAATCCCTCCAATGTAGCTTTCATATTTCTTTCAATATACTGTGTTAGCCAAAAGACTTTGTTGCTCAGATTGGGTGTGACTTTTTTCTCTCGAAAAAAAAGAAAGAAACTGGAATCTCTGCTGGAACCACAGCTGCTTGGAATGATTCTACAGCCGAATAACAACCACTGTCCTGATTGTCTTTTATATGTTACAGTTTTTGGTAAATGCCTCCAGTCAGGACGTTACTTTGAACCTCCCCTTCACTGTTCCCGTGACGGCAGCAGTCACAACTTTGTTGCGACAGGGAGAGGGGGTAATCGCCAACCCGCATCATGTGACTATGGTCCTGGGAGCTCTTCAGTGTGTACCCCTCGATCGTCTGACCCCCGCCGTGTACGAGGCAACTTTCATAGCGATTCACGAAGCATTGTTTGCCATCATCAAGTGTCATCCACAGGTATTTTAAAGACACACAAATGGCCCTTTTTCTCTCTTCTTAAAGGTGCATTATGCAACTTTTTTATGTGAAAATTAAGTGCGTATTTTACCTTGTTGTGACCAGCGGCTGTATGAGTCGTCAGTATGGTGCCTTTACTTTTGGTCACGGTGGTCTCTAAGATGTTCCACAATACCTCTCACCAGAAAACCTACAAAACAATTGATCGTAGTGCATTGTAGAAACCACCGTGAAAGTAAAATACGCGCAAATGTCAACTTAATTTTCACATAAAAAGTTGCATAATGCACCTTTAACCTCATTATGTTTCATTCATTCATGTTTGATTTCTTAGAGCCCAGACAGGTTCACCAGACTCAGATCTATTTGTCATTACATATTGCCATTACTGCAGTCAGTTAGTTAGTTAGTTGGTTAGTTAGTTATTTCCCCTTTTTGTATGGTCACTAAGGCAGAACTACTTTTGTCTGTCAGGAAGTTCAACAAGAAACGTTAGGGAAATAGTTTAGTGTCGTAGTACATTTTCGGCTGTTAACTGTGGTGCCAAATGATGTAAACTTCAAGGGTGGCACCTTTACAGCACAGTAATGGCATGATAATGGCACCTACAAGTGAAAGAATATAGTAATTAGATGGGAACAGGACGCACTAATCTAATTTATTTGATCATTCCTTAAATCTGACGTAGTACAAAGATGGTAAATTACCAGGAGACATGGTAAGTAAAGGTTGAAAAATGCATTATCCTTAGTTACCCAGCTATGTCCGTCCATATTACCATATATTTCTGGCCTTTAAAGTAAAGTGTAACTACTTCATATAACTGCTGACTCTTTTGGCTTAGTTCATTGGTATTATTATTGCTATAATGTAAGTCACCATAAACAAACATTCAAATTGTGCCATATTTGACATCTGATGTAAGTTTTCCGATGACTCTTGCTTTCAGGATTGATTTGATTAGGTTCTGTGTCATGATCTTGTTCTGACGTTTGTTTTGAAAGACTGTGACAATGTGAGAGAAGTGAAACCGCTGTAATGAATCCAGCGGGGCAGGAAACATCTAAATGTTATCAGATGTCTGTGAGGAGGGGGGGCAAAAAACGCTGCACGGATTACAGAAAGCCAATTCTCAGGAGAGGATTACATTAACTGAGGAGAAGAGAGTAGTAAGACATCTGTAATAAACTGATAAGCTCTCGGGAGTAAAATGGAACTCGGCACTCAAAGCAGGAACAGAAATTCTTAAGGAGCTGGCTTTGAGCAGAGGTTGGCATGAGCACAGGTTGAATTGATGGAAACTATTAAAGGTCTCCAAGTTCCAACTGCGTCTGGTGACATCAGTTGCTCGTTTATTTGTTTTCATTTTAAAACATTTCATTTGAGAACGGAGCTAATAATTGGTAATTGGAGCATTTCCACATATATGCCTTTTTATATTTTCAAAACGCTGGAACCTTTTAATGAGGCTGAAATCTGCATTGATTTATTTGTGTTTGTGATGTTTCATGGTTTATACTTCTCCAGGTGATGCTCAAGGCTGCTCCTTCCTTTCTGAATGTGTTCTACCGCCTGGTGGCTTCAATCATGCAGGAAGGTAAACAACGGAAAGACGGGGACACAGGTACTTTGTTTTTTGTTTCTTTCGCGTTAGAGTAATGAACAGGAGCAGAATAGCATGGTAATTGGCTGGAAATGGCATGATCACTGAGAAGTGCAATTACATGGTAATTACGTAGAAACAGGACACACACAGTCTACTAATTGATCTGGCGCAAGTAGAGCTGCTATCAAGGTGTTACATACTCATAATTGACTCTGGTAAGATGCTATGACACCCAAACAACTTAACAGTGGGACGTTGTCTATAATTTAGCTTCAGTGATGTCCTCAGAGGTAGGACGAGGCCTTTAATTTTCCTATAATGTTGTTTGTTTAGGTCCAGACAGTGCCGTCTATCTGCGGTGTGCGATGCTGGTTGAGAGAATGTACTCACACATCGCTGGCACATCGGAGGACTTCACCACACTATCCGCGTTCATAGTGGCTCAGTATGTCACAGAGCTGCAGAAGGTAAAGTGTTTACACACATACAGGGTTCAGGAAGTGTTCTTATCTTTCTCTTTATTCCAATGCTGTTGTGTCAAACGCCCTACATCTGATATTCTTTCCTCAGTGTGGATTTCAATTTGTTTTGTCCTTCAGTAGAAGCAGACTTTCGGTCAGTTGTTGCAACACAGTGACGACTGCTAAATTTATTATAATTCATCTCCAAAGTGATATAAAGTACAAACCCCCCACAATGTGACAGTAAAGACAATGTATTTTTGCTCAGATTACATTGTATTATGCAACGTATCAATCTCAATGACTCTATGGACGTTGGCTCCATGTTCCCTTAAAACAGTGAGTAATGTCTGGTTTGTGAATACAGCTCTTCTCACTCACCATGCGTTTTTAAGATGAGTCCAACTTGACTCAGCATTTTCCAAAGAAATTACCACCAGAGAGAGAGAAGTGTCTAAGGAACCAGACGACTGCTGCTTATGAGAAAAAAAAAGTCAATGATTCTCACATTCAAACCCTCTAAAACGGCTTGTATACAGTATTATTATAGTCTCTATAAGACGTCTCTATCAATGAGAAGTCATTGACCTGTCTTAACATTAGACGAGGATGCTTTTTAAATAACTTCCTCCTTTTATTACGTTTACATGTGGACCAAATATCTGATGATGATCTGATTTCTGGGATTAAGTAACATGTAAACGGCATAAACTGATGTACACAATCTGATATTGATATAATCAGATTTTTTGCTGATCTTTCACACTTATGTGTATAAATTATCCAGGAAAAAAATTCAAAAAGGACTGGGCATTGTCCGAGGCCCATTGGGCCAGTCAGCGACAGCAGGAGTCGAGCTGAGCCTGACTCCAGAATCATTATTACAGTTGTTCACTGAATTTGATCAATGAGCTGAAGTTCGGGCTGATGTTGTTAAGTACAGACTCTGCTCCCCTGGCTCTGAACTCGCCTGGCTATCACCAGACAAAATATCACAAGTTCTATTTTGTCTGGGGACCACCAATTAATTTTCTCATTTCTCAGAGGTGTGGTTTACGATTGTCCATAGACGTTTATTGGGCGCTACAAATGTCTATCATATGCGTCTGCACGTAGCCATATCCAATCGTATCATCGTATCCAATGACGTATGATGCACCTGCTGTAAACTTTCGAGCTAAACTATTTAGAACACGGTCTAAAGCTTGATCAAAAGATGCTGTCGTGGCTGCAGCTGTCATGTTGGAACTTTTATTAATATTTGTCCGTAAACAAACTACAAGCTTACATATGACTAGTGCGTCATCCTCTTGCCGTCCGTCCTCGTTCTGTGATTGGTTCCCAAATCCATGCAAAGATTTCGGCCATGGTCCCCAGGCTGCTGTGAAGTTTGAAATTATTCGAAGCAGCATAGATACTCCCAGGCTAGCTCTGAACAGAAATCAGTGGTTATTATCATGCACTTTGAATACAGCGTCATGTGCGCTGGCAGCGCGGCTGAACTCAAACAACAAGAACAGACGAGTCCTCCAGCGGTTAGCCAATCTGGACTAGGAAATTACGCACACATTATTGGTAAAAACTTCACTTAACTCATGAACCTGTTGCCCTTCTAAAGTCGTGGTCATCCGCTTAATTATCAGCACATTGACCACAACCTCCTCTTGCCACACGTCCTCCCGGGGTTGACATAAAGCCATCCCACAGAGGCTCCTCGGTGCGTGCTGGAGTTAAAGGAATAGGCCACCGTTTTTACATACTAAGATATGTTCTTACCTCACTTTAGACGTGTTAATATATCCCCGTCTGGTCTTTGTCCGCGCGCTCTGTCACGCAAACGGAGCACATACGCAGCCTCTCCCACATGTCACATAGCTCCGAAAAAGCTCACGATAGAAGCTACCAAGCTCTTCCACGTGTTCCCTATTTAAATAAAGTTACGTGAAGTGTTTTCATGCGAAGTATATTTACCCAGAAATGTAGCATGTCGATTTTATAAGCAAATAAAAAGGGGGACTATATTGTGAGGCGTAATGATACGAGGAGCACAGCGTCCGCGTAGTAACTCCTAAAGACTTCCCCCGCTCACTTCCGTCAATAACCTTTAGGAGTTACTGCGCGGACATTTTACTGCTCGTATCATTACGCCTCACAATATAGTCCCCCTTTTTATTTGCTTATAAAATCGACATGCTACATTTCTGTGTAAATATACTTCGCATGAAAACACTTCACGTAACTTTATTTAAATAGGGAACACGTGGAAGAGCTTGGTAGCTTCTATCGTGAGCTTTTTCGGAGCTATGTAACATGTGGGAGAGGCTGCGTATGTGTTCCGTTTGCGTGACAGAGCGCACGGACAAAGACCAGACGGGGATATATTAACACGTCTAAAGTGAGGTAAGAACATATCTTAGTATGTAAAAACGGTGGCCTATTCCTTTAAAGGCAGGTCCAGAGTGTGTCCTGCTACTCCATGCTCTACGGCTCCCGACGCCTTTGCAGCTCACACAGCGCTGTTCCATTCATTGTGAAGGGCAAATTATGCATTTGCGGATGCACGCATGTTTTGTAAGCACCCCCAAGAAAGACTTCAACACCCCTAAGCCCCTCCTTGGACAAATGTCTGGCGCGGCCGCTGGTTTGAGCTCTGCCCCAGCTCTGATTAGTTATTGAATTGTCACCCCTCATTCTTCACCCTGACGTTTTTATTAGAAGTTAAAGCTCAGTTTGTGTTTTGCTTTCTTCAGGCTGCTACAATTACCTAAGAAATGAATGCACATTTAACTGGGTGTGACCCACTGGGCTCATGCATGAGAGGCTGATGCCACATGGAGCACTTTGACTCCAAGTCCAAATTATGGAGGTGCAATCATAATTAATCAGCTCAATATCAAGTTTTACGGCTAAAAAGCCTGAAAATTCAGTGATTATAAGCGGCATCTCACCGAGCGCAAAGCATGCTGGTCCTGGTTAAAGGTCAGGACTACCCAGATCGTATCCCAAACTGTTCATGACCGAGTGTGACACAAACATTGAATATTTCGAGCGTTGAAAATCGGTGTTTTAAAAGAATTCTGTCAGAAACGGGGACACAGTGTTACTGGGAAGAGAAAAATAACTTGTGGCCCTTGCTAAAGCAATAAATAAATAAAAAAACAGTTGTATTAAGTATAGACGTATCTGTTACAAATAGCATTACTAGTTAGCTATCTAAGTCAAATTTACTAATTTAATCCATTTGTGTCACAACGTTCTGGATCTTTTCTTACAGTAGGAAATGTGATGAGTACGTATGGTGGCTCCATATACAAAGGTGTGAGGTTCCTTTATTGTACTCGTGAGTAGAGCGAAACTCTTCCATAGACTGATTAAGCCCGTGGACAGTTGAACTGCAATGGAGAATGAATGCAAACCTGCATATTGCAGTAAAACCACTTTAACTGATGTAATAGTCACTAAATAGCCGTTTTTTTCTACTATGATAGTAAGTTTTAATGGGCATTGTTGACCCCGTGGGTGGTTGTGAACTTTGACCGGAACATTACCACACATTGCGTACTGACAATGCTGATTTGGCTTACTGAGATTCAGTTCATGAGCAGCCGAATGACAGTATTTAGAAAAAAGAGCTTAAAATATGTTTAATAGCAAATAAAATCTTTGCTTGAACTGTTATAGGTTGGGGATTTTTTTTATGGATCAAAAATTGCGGGGGTGGTTGTAAATATTGTATATATTCTATCTCTGGCCCCTGTATTTGGCTTTTTATTAATTCTGAGGAAAGTAAATCAAAAAGCTTTTGGTCGGGAAAATGTATGTGGCATACTGTATGTTTTTAATAATGTCTGGCAGTCTTACAGCGACCCATCTCCAGCTTCATTCAATAAAGCCACTGTACACTCATTTAGGGCTGCACCTAATGATTATTTTGGGAGTCGACTAGTCAGCTGTTAGTTTTGGATCAGTAAACCTGTGAAAAGATTATTTAAATTTCTATTTCAATATGCATTATCAGATTTTAACTAGATTCATGTGGAAAGAAAGACGATTAAGAACCTCTTTATCATTCATAATCACAAAATGCATTTTGTTATAAATCCTATGCAAGGATCTATAAAATGTGTATAAATGTTTTTAAATATTTATATTTATTGACTAGTACTCATTAGTTGTTGCAGACTTACAATCTTTCATAGCTCTCACCATTTCAGTGAATAATTGTCTCTTCTTGATCATTCTGTTAAAGGTTACCCTGCGACCAGACGTTAAGCTGCACCTGACCGAGGGCATCTATATGATACTGGACCTATGTTTAGAGCCGGATATCAAGTTTCTGATGGCTGGGCTGCAGGCAGGAGTCCGAGAGGTGTTCAATGATCTGTACAGCAGCTACACTCACTACCACAAAGCACAGAGACAAGGAGAGGAGAAGTACACTGTGTGAACTGTGATGCTTTATGTTTGTTGGAGAAGAATCAATGCAATCTGTACTCGGAGAATTACAGAGGTGTACTATTTCACTATTGTAGTATCATGTATTAACTCAAATGGAGTAAGGATCAGTAAAAGTGATTTGGATGCAGTAACTCAATATGGATTTAGTGAATGGCATAATATTGTAATTTACATTTAGTTATTCAAAGTAGGCTTTTTTACGATTGTGTATATTCAGTATTACATTGAAATGTATGACAGTGTTTACTTCCTTGCCTGTAAATTTGGTGGTTTGTGGCCTCAGTCCCGTACTTCTTAATTTGCTCTTCTTTCTTTCTTCTTTTTCAAAAACCTTCCCACCATTTCACTCCTTCAGTTTGGCTTTCGTCCACCCGTGCTCTGATCTAACATTACTGCAGGCAACATCAACATGCTATAATCAATGTGGAAGGGGATAAATGTGTGTGTGTTCACATTTAAATCCTCTGGGACATTCTCTGGACGGATGAATGAAATGTCTTGATAGAATCTACACTGTGTAAATGTTGGAGTGAGAGACTTGTTTTAAGGAAAAGCAAACAGGACCTGAATTTGGACCTGGAAAGAAGGTACATTAGCCGATAATGTACATCCAGTAAAATGCACAGTACAAAGTAGTACACTCTTGTATGTCATAATGTTCTCAGGTCGATGATTTGTAACACAGGACCATAAACAATAAAGTTTGTTTGAAGAAAGTTTGCGCCTTCGTAGATCTACAGCAGATGTGTAACAGAAATAAAACAAAAACGCTTGTAGTAGCTATAGTAAAGTATGAGCTACAGTGTTAATTTCGTCGACTAAAATATTTAGTCTTAATTTTAGTCAGTGTTATTTTTGACGACTAAAATTGGACTAAAACTAAATTAAAAGTTTTTCATGAGACTAAAACTATGACTAAAATACTAAGATATTTTAGTCGACTAAAATAAGACTAAATAAAAATGAAAGGGAGAGACTAAAATCATCCAAACTTCTATTGACCGTCTGAAAGAGCCTCATAACATGTAAATTCACTGCCAAAGGATCAGCTCTGAGCTTTGTTCATGTGGAGCAGCTCCATGAAGCAGAGGAACAAGATTAAATATGATTATAATAAATATTATCAATGCAAAGTCGACTAAATTCGTCTTAAATTATAGACTAAAATCAAATTACATTTTCGTCAAAAGACTAAGACTAAAACTAAATTAAAATATGTTGTCAAAATTAACACTGATGAGCTAACTAAAAATACCCTACATTTTGCTAATGATTATGTAAAATCTATCAGCTGTGTGTGTGTAGATTAGGGATGCACAATATTTCACAAAATATATATTAGGTGATGCAATATCAGTATTGCAAAAAGCCACAATACATCGCAACATCACTAAAGTCTTCATCTGACTAAATGAATCGAATTTGCTGGAAAATATATTTATGTAATGGAACATATCGTGTGGAAAGGGTGTAGTGAAATATCGTTATCACAATATTGCACAGCCATATCGTATCGAGTTATCCTACTTCAATATCGTGCACCCCCAGTGTAGATCCATTGATGGAGAATATCTACAGAATGTAAACACGTGGCGCCTCTAGTGGTGAATATCAGAAAACATTAAAAAATCATGTAGCTCGGTGATCATGGATTTTGTTGGTCTCGGATCATCCCACATCGCAAACATTTCTCAACAGTCATTTCCTCCAGGACTCTCCCCACCCTCTCCACACGCACGGCTACAGCGCGCAGCCACCGCTCAACTCGCTGCCATCTCGCCAACTCCGGCCCTCCTCCAGCGCTGCCTGAGCCGCTGTTTGATTGGATTAGAGGCGGCTAGCCTTTGCCCTCTAACCCCGCTGATGTTGGCTCGCTGCTTCCTGCTCCTTTCGCGATCCGGACCGAGTGTTGGAGACAGCTGAAGCCGCACGGAGAGGCGCTCTGGGCGGACAGCACAGACAGCACAAGCCGCTGTAGCGTAGCCAGACTTTAGCCCACAGGAAGCCGCCAACACAGACTCGAGCGCTGGGACTGGATCTGGGGCAAGCATGCGGAGGAAATCGAGGATATTGCTATGTTTTGCTGTGCTTTGGGTCTTAGGAATAGCCTACTACTTCTACTCGGGGACATCGTTGAGCCGAAAGGTAGGTTTCTGCCGCTCGGCTGCTCAAATGTTCCTCCTCTGTGTGTGTGGAGATGAATTTACTGCTCGGACAAAGCGAGCGTGGTTTCCTCTTTAAATCAGCGCCGTGCTGCCTATGCATCAGCGGGGAGAGGAGCGCGATAAAGGGCCTGCTAGTGTCAGTGGACAGGCATTGATTTGGTGGAGATGAGAGTGGACAAGGACAGCGGGGTTTGGCCGGGGCGGGCGGCGCGCACTGAGCTCCCGCTGTGCCGGTGATTCCCTGACCGTATAGGCTACAGCGTATCCACACCGGGCCGCTTTTCACCACGTCCCGGTAATGTGACAGTGCATGCAACTTGGGGAGTCAACAAATGTGCTGGTATGTGGCTGCTGGGCTTCGCCGTGGGGCCGGTGTTTCTGTCGGAAGAGCACGTCAGCACAAGCTGCTGCTGCCCGAGAAATTATGTGGAAGAAGGAAGTGTGTTTTTCTATGAATTAACTAACCTAGTGTTTTCAGCACGCAGCCAGTAAAATCAATAACTGATCCAAACCTTAAGTCACACCCACAGCAATGTAAAAAATGTCAATTGGATATATTACACATGTGTTAATAATGAGAAGTGAGCAATCCCTTTAAACAACGAAATGGGTCTGGAATAGTTATTGGTGTTAGTGCTTAAAGGCACACTGCGTAACATTTTGGACTATACTGTTGCCATCAGTACATAACATGCTCCTAATGACATGCTCGACAGACAATGCTATTTCTGCAGTGAGAAATCAAAGAATGGATTTGGATGGGAAACCTAACCTGTTTAAATCTGAAATACTGCTGACTTTAGTCGACATCTCCATGGAAACGAGCCGAAGACGTACCCACTCCCGGTAAAGTTATGTCACGTCTTAGGAGAGCTGAGCCGCTCACAGCAAAATCATGCTGAAAATATTTGTCATAAAATAAACATTCTACGCAGTGTAGCTTTAATTCTCTTTTGCCTAGTTATAGCATACATTTATAATATAACAGGCTGATGGAGACTCCTCTTATACATCCTGCAAATAAGGGTCTGAATCTTCTGACTTCCCTGGTACAAAACAAAACAATAACAAATGCCTTATTCTTATTCAGTGAAGCGTGCATAAGTGTGTTACATAGGCCTGCATTATAAAGACACTGCCAACAAAACCTCTATATACGCACCCATGGGATGTATCTTAAGATAGAGATTAACATAGGTCAATTGCCCCTGCTCCATATGATGTTTGGATGGATGTGTTGCGTCCTATCATTATTACCTCTGTGGATTTGGGAAGGGTGCTAATGTACTCCACCTGCTACTACGAGCCTTTCACTGTTTGCTTAGCTTAAGTCAACCACAGCAGACCTATCACTTGTCCATTAGGCTGATAGCATTATCCGCATGTTTGTTGTTGTCACGAGGGGTCAGGGGACATGTACTGATGGCTGCTTTCTCTAACAAAGTTTGACAGATGCGTTAATAGCAAGTTAAGTCTTCCTTAGGCTCCATTCCCTCATAAAACCAGGCAAAACCAGCCAACTACATGAAGCAATTGCTAATTTTATTTCTAGTTCTATTTTGTTTTATTCCAACACACAGTCATGAATTTCGATAGCTGAAATGTTATGATTTCTCAATTTGTTTTGTATTGCTAATGCCCTAATAATATGTAGCAATACCTTAATACCAAGATAGATGGATAGACAATCAACAGTATGTCTGTGAATGTGCAGGATCATTCCTGTAAGTCTCGGTTGTTCTTCCTATTCTGTTTTATTGAGAAGTCTCTGTAAGATCAAAATCTTACTAAGCAGATGAAAGTATTTTGTTTACAAAATACTAAAGTCTGGCTGCATTTCTGTCTGAATAGTATCAATCAGCTATCAGCCGTAGCAGTTACAGTAAAAGAAGAGCAAGCCCTACAAATTACAGTGTCATCCGGTGCATAACTTCAAAAGAACCTGTGGCACAGCCAGAGAAAGTCTCTCTTGGGACCTGATGAGGTGGTGGTGTGATTGGGTTTTTCTTGTTTCATAATGAAGCATTAGTAACTTCCAGTATCACCTGAAAAAAAACAGCAGCCAGTTTGTCCTTGTGTTTTGATTGTACACCTAAAGGTAAATTAAGAAAAGTCTGTCATAATTGTGAATCTCATTTTGTCAGGTACGATAAGTGTTGAGCCTGGTGTCTGTTGCCAGAGCTCAGCTGGTGCTTCTGCTCATCAGAGCAGTGCTTTGTGTGAGTTTATTGTGAGATGTGTTGTTTCCAGAGGTTTGGCTCTGTTGCCTGTGCCATTGCAGAGTGCAGAGGCTCAAGAGACAGCGCTGGCTCAGTGGGATTTGGATGTGCAGCTCTGCCCTGTCCAGCTGCTTATCTGAAGCTTTAGGCATCCACTGCCTGTCTGTGCATGTCATTTGCTCTTTATCAATGCAGCGTTGTCACTTTCTGACGTGCATGGTTTCTCTGTCTTGCGTACCATGCAAAAACTGTACTTTTATTTATAATCCTGTTTTGGACCAAGCCAAGATGCAAATCTTTCTGTGAAGCCATATAAAATATATTTGAGTTGTGACTTAGAATGACTTCAGTCCCTCATTTTTTCAATGTAATTTCAACTAAGGAACAAATCCAGTGAATTCACTACAGTTGACTTTCTGCAGACAAAGAGAAGAGTTCAGATAATCCAGGCACTACTTGAACTGGATTTACGTGAAAACTCACTCTTCTGTCAAGACCATTGTGCACTGATTTGGTTTGTGTGGAGAGAACCATGTTTCACCACTATGTTGCCATTTCAAGACGAGCAATACATTGTTTTGATAAGACAAACAGTGTAAGAGCAGCTGTCATACAAATGTATGGTTTTGAGAAGGCCGTTTCAGTGAAGCTCTTGTTTTAGGTATTTGCTCACCACCTGCTGAACCAAATAAGAAGTCATAAATGTGTAAGGCCCTCTGTGAAACATTGGGCTTGTAAAGTCCATCCATCCAGGGTGAGTTTTAGGAAGCAGATGCTGACTCAGGTCTAGAGGATGACTGACAGAACTGTGCGCTGGCCTGATTTAACAAAACGCTGACGCCTGAAGAGTTCCCTCTCCAGTGAAGCTCCTCATTTATGAAGTTATGTAAAGGAAATATAGTGAGTGACCTCATTTTACATAATGAATTAATAAATGGGTTTAATACAAATGAGGTTGAAATGTTTGCTGTGGGGATACAAGCTATAAGAGGTTGTCTCCTTTAGTGGTTAAGACTCAGCAGCATGAGGCTGGAAAAACTGCATCATATCCAATAAAAAACTCTCCTGAGGCAGCAGAACTGCACTGTTGTTAAAAACAGCTTCCTGGGGCATACCTCAGTTTGCTCTGAGAGCAGGCGCATATTTTTAAAATAACGAGAAAGTGACCTCTATTTCTTATCAATCCAGGTTCATGTGGAACAAAGTCTCCTTTAGGCTTGTGCCACTTCAGGAGTGTGTTTCAGCTTCATTTATTTACATGTCACATACCTGCACATGTCTTTATTGACACATTTTAACATGCTTCTGCTAAACCGTTGTTTCCGAATATCCGTTGCATTAACAAACATTGTCCCTCCTCTTTATTTGCTCTTTGCTGAAGAACATTACATGTGACCAAAAAATGTCCTGAAGACAGCTGAAAACCACAGGTATAAAGAGAGTAACAGACGATCCCAGAGTGCAGGCCAGCTTTGCCCAAATGCCTTTTTCAGTGTCCATGTGATTTCTCCCTTAAAAGGAACGTTTGATTTGTCTGTGCTTTCAGCGCAGTGGGGGGAGCACTTTTGATTGTGTCGGACTCCATCAGGACTGGAGCTAAGAATAGCTAAAATCACCTAATGTCTCTGTATGGGGGCTTGAAAGGAGTTGTCCCATGACTTTCTGCTGTGTCATAATGGACTCTGGGCAAAGTGCTGCCTTTTGTTACACCATGTGACAAGAGAGTAAACCAGTGCATTAGTCCACGACACTCCTTCATTCAGACCCACATTCAGTGTCAAATGAATTGTCTGATGATAACCGAACAAGGTGCTTCCTGCTGTTTGTTTCTGACAAACACTGTTGCTCTTGTTTCATCTGCAGCTCATCATTAGAGCTGTAAACGTCCTCATAGAGCAAAGGTCACTGCTTGTGCTGGCTGTGAATCATTGGCCTGTAACACTTATTCTAATGTGTTCATGCAGAGAGAGATGGTTTTGCACTAAAGGAGTTCTGTCCTTTTCACTTGCTGATACTTCTTAATTAATATTTGGTTGAAATTACAGAAGTGTAGATACGGGAATCCGTGGATATTGCCAAGTTGAGTGGACCCCGGGTCATCCAAGTTATACTGTTAACAAATGATCTACTCCATGATTATACTGATGGAGTAAGGCTGAACTAAGATTTTACGACAAGTGTTATGCTTGCGAGTAGATTTTGATTTGATTTCTTATCACGTGTCACACATTTTACACATTTTGAACTTGCTCAGGAGCATACAGACGGCATCTAGAAGGGGGCGTGGCTTCGCCGAGGGGGAAAATAGAATCTTTAGAGAAACAGTTCTCCACTCTTTTTAGCCATTTTCTGGTTTAGACTAACTTCTTTATCACACATAAATAAAGTCAAGTCTAAATCAGGTTCACATGGATGTTTTCTCACAGCTGATTGTTCAGTAGAAGTGAAAAAACGGCAGTTGTAGCTCGCGCTAGCTAGCCGTTAGCATTAGCACAATACTAGCATGAAGTGCTATGTTAGCATTCTCCATTATTTATATATTTATGGGCTGTTGAATCACTTTGCTCCTCTCCATGTATGTGTATCTTCGTTTAGTAGAAAACTATATTCATAATTCAGCATTTGAAAGTCGTTTTTGAACATTTAGAGAAAGTTCAGATATTTTCTCCAAATTGTTTTCCCCCTTAACTGTTAACTTAACTGTTACTAAATAAAGATACAAAGACATGGAGAGAAGCAAAGTGGTTCAACAGCCCATAAATAATGGAGGATGCTAACTTGATGCTACATGTTCGCATCGGGCTAATGCTAACGGTTAGCTAGCGCTAGCTACGACTGCCGTTTTTTCCACTTCTACTGAACAATCTGCTGTGGGAAAACATCCATTTGGGCCCGATTTACACTTGACTTTATTTTTGTGTGGTAAATAAGTTCATATTCCACCAGAAAATGGCAAAAAAAACAGTGGAAAATTGTGTTTCTCTAAAGATTCTATTTTCCCCCATGCCCCCTTCTATGACAAGACGCCGTCTGATCTATTCAAAACAAGAATGAAATATGAACTGCTAAAACTAATCAGAACATGTTTGCAGATGTCTCTAAAGTTTTTTTTTTATGTAATAGAGGTCATCATAAATAATTGCTAGCTTTCCAATATGATAATCGCAACCATTAAAAGTCTACTTAATGGTTTTATAGATCAGAACTTGAATTGACATGGGCTTCTCCCTGAGGCAAGGCATATGACGGAAGTTGCAATTTGTTTTATTACAAGCAAAACAACATTGTGTGCCAAGACACAAAGAGACTGGGAATTGGTGTGTGAAATTAGCCTCCATTTATCCCTTTATCTGCTCTTCTGATGCACGAGTTGGAAACATGAATGGGAGGTTTATGTGTTGCCAGCCTGGGACAGTGTAGTGAATCTGGTGTCTTTATGAGAGAACAACTTAATGCTCCCTGTAACACACCCAGCAAAACACACTTCAAAGGTCCATAGAAACCAGATGTGCCAGATGTGCGAGAGGACGCGTGTTATTTACCGTACACATCACACTTTTAATGACAACAGGAGGACGTGGCCCCCCCTGAGTTGTGGTCTTTCTTGTTGCACATGTCCTGGGTTTGTAATTTCTCAGAGGGAAGGAAGATTGACTGAAATTAAGTTTGATGAATGATATGTAAACTGATGGTGAAATGCGTCAGATCTGAGTTTAGCTCACGTAGCTACTTGATAGCTCACAATGTCATATACATGAATACATGAGTCAATACATGAAGAAATACATAAACTGCTAGCCCACTGTATTTAATTCTGTATCAATGTACTTGTATGTGAGCGAGCCACATCCAGTCTAGAAATTTAGCTGAGCTTTATTGAGCAGTCGTCTATGGAATAACCAACATATTTGTGTAAACTCAGTTTTCCATCATTTCACGAGTTTTCAAAAAGGATCCGAGTTGAAGAAACCTCTTGAATGAAGGTTGAACATCTTCAATTCTCAACAACCCAGTCTATTAAAAAAAACATCTACATTAAACTGACACCAATTTAAAGGAGCTTCATTATGGAAAATAGTTTTCTATTTTTCTTAAGCTTTTAAACATGTATAATGTTATATATAACGCACATGGAGTGGTGTTTTGTTTCATGTGCACATTTTCATAACGTGAGCTCCAGTAAACATTTTATATTGACCCCTTCAACTTGTTCTGGTCCTTTGGTCAAACTATTCTCTGCACAGATTAGATTGTTTGCTAGTTTCCATGTAGTTGTGGGTTGTGTGCCTTCTGCTGACGTTTTTCACAACTACATTTTATATTATCAGACGTCCTGGTGTATTTTCTAGACTTATGTTGTGTACTGCAAAAATACAATGCTAACTCGTACAACAGCCTCAGTAAAGTACAGGACCTTCAAAGGAATAGGCCACCGTTTTTTCCATACTGAGATATGTTCTTACGTGAACTTCTAGCCTCTCCTCTCTTCTATGGACCCAAACAGGGGGTGAAGTTTGAAGCTAACAAGCTCTTCCACGTTTCCCCTATTTAAATACAGTTACGTGAGTAATTGCACGATCCAAGTATAGTTACACAAAATTAAATATGTCGATTTTCTAAGTGGATAAAAAGGGGAACTATATTGTAAGGCGTAATGACACCTTAGGAGCACATGCATGAAAAAACAGACAGTTACGCATCAACTCGTCTAAGCTCAGGTAAGAACATATCAGTATTTAAAAACGGTGGCCTGTTCCTTTAAACATTGTAAACCATATGATGAGTCAATAAATAATTCATGTAGTTTTGTTTGTGTATTGAGGTTCATTGTTTGTGTGTTCAGTCGATTCAAGTGAATGGCTTTAAAGCTGTTTAAGACTTCTATATGACCAGAAGTGCTTTCTAAACTGGAGCCTGTAGGAAATGACCACATCTTGGCTCGGGCTCACCCAAACACACACATCCATACATTCAGGAACACACCTTCCTCTAGCAAAGTTTTCTCCTTGTAAGGCAATGAAAATATTTATAGACATACAGCATTTTACAGTTCCACCCAGTTGGGCTATCAGCACCGAAGCCTTAATGATTTCAATGCGGTTTACAGTCTTACAGCAAGCTTCCATTATATTCACTTTTAAATCACCAGGAGCCACAATTTCCACAAATTACCATCATTTTGTGTAATGAACAATCTAATGAAAGCCTTGCGCCGATTGTCTTAGAGAAAATACTGGAGCCTTTTGGTTGTGTTAATCACAGTGTGGCTCCGAGAGGGCTGAGATCAAAGGCACAGGGAGGGGACGAACAGAGAGATCAGACTTTTTACATCCACCAACACGGAGAAACATTTTCCTCTGCTGACTAACACATGATTCAGCACATTAGACCAGACGTTTCACAGCCACCTCCCCCTCGTGTGTGCGACTTTCTAAGAGCACAAAAGACAGGAATAAAACTTGTTCGAATTGATTTATGTTGAAACAAGTCTTTATTGTCTCTGTAAGAGTTTTATGGACATGGTGTTATTTCTCAGTTATGAGCTCTCCACATTTCTTTCAACAAACTTGAATCTACTCTGTTCTAAAGTCTCTCTTTGTCTTCACTTTTTCATTTGCCATTTGATCTACTTGAACACTGCTTTTCTCTGCTTGTCTCGAGTCCCAACTGCCTAGATGGAAACAAAAGCAGAACGGTGAAGAATCAAGAAGACAAGACATTAAACTTTTACAGACTTGCATAACCAAAAGTTTGACCTCATAAAAAGAAAAGTTAGATTGTCCTTTTTAGAGGTTAAAGTTTAAAGGTCCTTTTCTCTACAATGGGTAATTTGCCCTCTCCATTAGACCCATTCCTTGATGCCACAGGGGCAACACGTCAGGAGCTGTGGGCGACTGGTGCAGTGCCCAGAAACCCATCTCCAGATGTGGAGCCAGAATAATGGTCAGAATCGCCTGGAAGATTTACCTATTTTGCAAGTTTTGGCTTAATGGGAGAAACCGGACCACCCACACTACATGCTGTTTAATAAGATTAACACCACATGCTGTATAAGTGATTAACACACTTTGTCGGTCTATAAACCATAATTCAAAGCTAAAAGACCATCTCTAGCTTTGTAAAAGTGAAAGTATATTTAGCACATGTTATTTCAACAAAAACATATCGGTATATTTTTTCTTTTGCCCCTGTTGACTTTTATAATGAACTTCTGAACTGACATCTGCCATTTTCTCTTTCCCGCGTCAAGAAGAACAAAGCCAGATAAATGGGTGCCTAGGTGTATTAGTGGGTACTGTCTTGCTGCTGCTTGTGTGCATGTACAGCCTGCAGATGGGACTTTGGGATAGGGCCCAGTTACACACAATTGCTCCATTGAGCCTTCACACCCCGTGAGTCTTTCTCTCTCTCACCCTGGCGTTACTTGTCTCAGTTTGCTCTGCGCATGCTGTAATGTCCAATTTTGTTGGTTTGAGGCATGCAGCTTCATATGTGTTTTACATCCTAAATTAAGATATAGCTCAAAGTATCTGTATTATTTTATACCTCGAGGTACCTTGTGTGCTCAATGATGCAACATTGATCCGTTTGAAAAAGAACGAAGAATTCACACAACGTACTTTCATATTTGTTTCATCATTTACCCTGAGACTGAAAGGTTCAGCATCAAAGCAGTGTCTCGCGTCTGTCCTAAATGTCGCTCTGTTGGACTCTTCACGCTCGAGTCCAAGCTCTAAATGTTTGGTTCCATTTGAGCGGATAACGCGCTCTGTCTTCAGGGTTATGTTCAAACTTCCAGCCGGCCACAGTAATTTGTTCTGATCTAATTTTGTGATACCAGACTTTCTGACATTTCACGTAATTACTTTCAAGAGGCCCATTAAGTATCACATGCTCAGACAAACCACTTCACAAATGGAACAAACTGCCTGTAAAAGTTTAAGAATAATATTTCGCTCATCCTTTTTGGTCATTTGGCTTCGTACTTTTTCGTCAGGATGGAGTTGCCCGAGCAAAACAGTTGCATTGGTGCTTTTTATAGGTCTGTAAAATCAGTCACAAACTAATCTCAAAATTGCAATTTGAATGGCTACAAGAACATATAATATATACTATAATATAATATAATGTGACCTGAATCTTCATTGTCTAAAGGTCACAGATCTAATCTCAAAACTGTAATTTGATATTGGGTTGGGCCATATCGCATCGCATATCGTTCTCATTTTTGACATCATTAATTAATATTACGCTCTGCTCAGGAAGGTGCTTAAAATGTAAAATGAACTGAACGATGTAAACTGCTTGAGTAGATCATATTTGCAAGGGAATTAGTATACTGTTAGCAAAAAATAAAAAGAATAAAATATCACTGAATTAATCTTCCTAATAGGTGTAAGGCTTCACCTGGCTAACGCCAGACTGCAGTGTGCGGTCGAATCATTTCGAACTGCACAGCAGCCTGGGGACCATGGCCGAAATGTTCGCATGGATTTGGGAACCAATCACAGAACGAGGAGGGACGGCAAGATGATGACGAGCTATTCGATATACGGAAGCTTGTAGTTTATTTACGGATTTAAAAAAAAAAGTTTATTTACGGATCAAACATGACAGCAGCAGACGCAACGCTACTTTTCGATCGAGCTTTAGGCCGTGTTCTAAATAGTTTATCTCAAAAGTTTACAGCGGGTACGTCATACGTCATCTCATACGATGATATGATTGGCTGTGGCTACGTGCAGACGCATGATAGACATTTGTAGCGCCCAATAAACGGCTTTGGACGATCGTAAACCACACCTCTCCTACGAGAAAATGAATTGGTGGTCCCCAGACTAAATATTACTTTTGATTTTAGTCTGGCGTTAGCCAGGCTATGTAAGGCTGGGATTTGGAAGTAATTTGTCCACTGTCATTATCGTGATATTTCTTTTTAATATTGTGATTTTAGGCCCTGTTTCATATTATTCCAAAATCATGCTGTGCTTATGTTACTCCAGCTCTTCCTGTGTGGCCTGCTGCAGTCACTGGTCGACAGAAAGTAAACGCTAAACCCGGACCTGATTTGTGATTTCTAGACAATTGATTATAGTTCGGTCCAAGATTAATCCTGATTGTTGTGCACATTTAATCTGCAACTACAGGAACAGACAGAAACTACATTTCTAGTTGAAATTATTGCAGCCAAAGGAGGGTCAATCTAATTGAATCTAAGGGTGTACTCACTTAATCTACGTTGTCTTGTAAATGTTTACATGTTATGCCCAATAGAAATATGATAACATGTAATTGTTTTGGTGGTATTAGTTTAAGCAGACACTGTGTACTTAGTCTTGTGATTTTAATAAAGATCAGACCACATTTTATGACCAATTTATGCAAAAATGTGAGAAATTCCACAGGTTCACATACTTTTTCCTCCCACTGTAATTGCACTGCTGCCACCTCAGCAGAAATGAAAATATAATAAAATCATGAATGTGTTCATTATTAACAACTATTAATAAACCATAATACAGCACTCAAACAAACATTGTTTAATCTTGTGCACCCACCTCGTCATAACTGGCAAATAGTGTGTGTTGCACAAGAGTGAGCGGCGCAACAGTAAGACTTGATAACTGAAGGTGGCAAAGATTGATCAGAGTTGATGCTTTTCCTTCTCGTCTTTCAATATTTTCAAATTCCTCCATGGTGAAAAAGTCAGTGTTTCATTTGTATAATGTAAATGTGAGTGGTTGTAAGTGGAAAATGGCTGGGACATGTTTCAAACTGAATCTTACATATATCGCATTTAGATATTTCCCAAAAACCTGCTGCTCGACTTTGCATATTGTAACCCTATTATTTTGTCTGGATTTTGTGAGCTAAAATATGTGCATGCAACATTAAAATAACATCTTCAAACCTCCAAGATGCTAGGCCTAAATACAAACACACTTATTGTATTTATTCACCCTCAAATATGTGCGCAGACTTACTTGTATATAGCTTCTTTCCCGTTTTCTCAGGCTACAGTCACAAACGAGCTGGTGTTGAAAAGGTGCCAGGCAGACAGTTTGTGTGCATGTCCCGAGGATGCACAGATGTGATTAAGTGGAGAAGGAAAACTGTGACTTGTTCTCGATTCTTTGTTCTTGAGGATAAACAGTGGCACGGCTGCTCCACAGGGAGAGTGAGTCAGAGGGATATTGACACTGTGCAGCTTAAGATGTTCCCTTTGTGGTTCCTCTTTTAATGTTGATGAATGAGGATACTGTTCCACCAAACGGCATAGAACAACCAACATATTCAGCTGGTTTTATAAAACGCATTTCCTCTTTGCATTGTGAGAGTTTGTGACGTTTCTCCCATGTGTCTCCCCGCCTTAACCAAGCACATTTTCTCCAGTTTGACTTTACCCAAATCTAGACTCTTATTGAAAAAAAAAGTATAAAAATAGCGACAGAAATGCAACAAAAAAGTGACATAAAAGCGACAACAAAGTGACAAAAAACACCAAAAATAAGACAAAAGAGTGATGAAAAAACAACCAAAACACAACATAATAGCAGCAAAAATGTAGTAAAACAGGTGACAAAACCACTTAAACATGACAAAAAAGCTGCAAAAATGTGACAAAAAAGCACCAAAAATACGATGAAAAAGTGACAACATTGTACATCCAATTACACAATGGAGATGATTTTTTTTTACTCAGACTTGGCTGTAAATACTGTTTAAGTGGCGCTAGCCCGCAAGTAGCTTTGCCCGTTAGCTTCTTCTTCATGATTCCATTAGTGTGTATTGGGGCCGCCGACCAGCAGGGAAAGTTGCAAGTGTGGTTTTCAGGCCAGATACACCAGGGAAGATGAAAATCATCCCATTAACACTTGTATTGCCCCCAGAGGGACTAAGGAAAGGATTTATTAAGGAAAACAAGTTACTTAGTGCTGCTTAAAGAGGTTGATATAGTTATCAAATATCATATTTTTTTCTACAATTGTCCCATGTGGTTAATGCTGGTAATTTGTTTTCTAAATTGCCTTATGATTTATTGAGTCATCATCAGGCAACTCTTCATTGAGCACGTGGTCGCTTTATAGTAACAGTCATTGGAGAATCATTTGACCCTGTAAAATGTGGAGTGGTGACGTTACACTAAAGGAGGTCAGTGTGTTAATATGGATACACGGATACTGTGTATCCCACTCCCGCTGAGAGACAGTGAAGGCAGCGCAGGAACTTGATGACAGCAGTGGATGGCCGGGTCTCACATTTTCTCTTTAAAAAAAAATGTGCGTGCAGGAGCCAGTCAAGTATGAACATTTTGTCTTTTCAGCTCTAATCCCCCATGGGCAAATGTGTCCTATCACACTGCAGGGGGGCCAAAGGTCAGGTTCATCCAGAGTACAGTCAACCTAAAGCTGTAGTGGATTCTGTGTCAAGTGGGACAGGCCTAGAGTCCTTCGCTTGAAACATGTTTTTGGTGGATCACTGAAGACTTTTGAAGCCAATTGAATTATGTATGGCCTGTTGCCCCTCTCTACACCAGAGACGGCATCATCAAATGGGTAAAAATGTGGAGGCGGGGCTTTTGACATATTGTGGGGCCCCACACTTGATTTGAGTGAGGAGAGGACATGTTCCTGAAGACCAACGCTTCTCAACTCAATACCTCTTTTATGAACGTAAAGGGATGTTTGTTTGCCTGTGGTGTTTCAAACAGTGATGACAATGAAAGAAAGTTTACAGAAGACCGATCAAATAATCCAAGTTGAATCGAAATCGCAATTTCCTTTGCAAACAGCAAAATATTCTGTCTCTGTGGGGTCTTATTATGTGCTGCCAACCCTCAAACAATATTCTGAAATGCATGTGATTCTTGTATTAGTTTAGGTGTTCATTATCTCTTGAATATGAATGCTGCTGGACATGCTCAAAGTTTACGTTACAAACTCTTAAAACATAAATCCCAAATTGTCAGAAGCATCGCGTTCAGAGATTTTTACAAAATTGTGGAGCCCCATTTAAGACAAACGGCTTGAATAAAAAGACTGTCATTATTAAGATTGAAAAGCCCTTCCAATTAATGAATATGAAAACAAGTCTAAAAAGAAATCATCCCATGCCGAGTTAATAATGTGCCTTCAGAATCAAGTCGGCAATTGTGGAAATTAAGCGTGTTGATTGCTCACACTTGTCACAAAAGGAAAATTTAAAACCATTTGTTCTGGCCACGAGAAGTTTCTCTACTCTCTGAAGGAAGAAAGTCAAACGCCATATACTCAGAGGATGATCAGCACTAGTATTCGATTTGCATTTGCAACTTTTACTGAAATGTGTCAATTCTAGAGTGATTTTTATGTACATGACCTTTTGAGTTTTAATCTGACCCTTTTATGTACGATTCTAACAATGGGAGATGTTGAATATTATGCTATAACTTTTACACCATGTAGCCTTTGTGAGATCAATAAAGGTTTATCTTCAAAGAAAAAAAAATCTCAACCTCCCTGATCGAGGTTTTCAAATATTCTCAAAATGCTGTACAGTAGTTTCCCCGAGTTCGCTTCACTCTACAATTTGAGAATCTCGCTTCAGGGTTTTGTGCGTGATTTACGACCGCTATCATGAGTAGCATCTGTTGGATTAAATATCTCACCTGAGTCTTGCTTTAACCTCTCCGGCAGATTTTATCAGATAAATTTAATAGCTAAAGGACAACATTGTGATTTACTGCCTAAATGTCAGACCTGCTTCATGATGTGTGTGTGTGTGTGCGATGTGTGCAATGCCTGCTTCGTGTGTGAGTTAATCTAAACGCAGCTGTGATCAGATTACGGCGGATTATGCTGTGGCTGTTGGATGCTGGACAGGGACTCAGCGTGCTTGTAAGTGAGTGGTAGGAGGACTAATGCTGTGAATCTGTCCTGGGCGTATAAACTAATATGGACCAACACTTGTTAGCACACACGCACTCTTGGCCTTATCCGTGTGGGGCTTAGAGGCCATGTCGTTATCAGAGAGCAGGTGTAAGGGCTCAGCAACTTATCCATCAGCAGCGAAGTTTAACTACTGTTGTGTGAAGAACCTGTTGACAGTGTTGGTGAGACAGTGAGGTGAGGTGTTGGTGAAGACTGTTGATGAATAAAACGAAGAGGAGCTGGATCCACAAAGGAAGATTTCTTTATTTATTCGTGAATTTTTAACCTCTTGACCCCCACCGGAACTGAGCACATTTTAAGAAGCGACAAATAAGCAATAAAAGAGCGACAAAAACGTTCAACAAAAAAGTGACTAAAAAGCGACCAAAAAAAATAAAACACAACAATAAAACAACAAAAACGCTTAAAGTGCATATGACACATTGGACATATTTTTTTGCTAAAACATAGTTAACGATTATATTTAAGGTTTTGCTAAAGATTGTACCCAGCTTTCTTTAGTTTGGTCATTTTTGTGATGTTTATAGTTTCACTTCCTTATTGGACACTTACAGGAACTAACATATTCACCTTATTCCGGAGCCTCGCGTGGGCGCCGCCATGAATTGTGCCCGCCCCTTTTCTCCTATGTGTTAACATGGGACTGGAGAAGTCCTCATAAAATCAGTCACTACACGAAAACAAAGCCGTTTTCAGGCCGCACAAGGAAACGGTGCAGTGTTGACATGTTGGTGCAAATGAACATTGGACATTTTACACAAATCAATCGACTAAACATCAGATTTGAGCGGAGAATATTTTCCCTCGTTCTCCGTTAAAATGAACGGGCTCGACCGGAAGTGTCTGGACAACGGAAGTGCCGAGACAACGCAAAAAGTGGCAAAAGTGGGCGGGGCGGAATAATGTGAATAATAGAGGAAAGTAAATGTTATTATGTTGATTGATTGATTGATTTGACATTTGACAGTTGCCATGCCAACCGTGACGTCACAGCTCTACTTCCGGGTTCGCAGATATGCTAGAAACTACAAAAAACTCTTAAATACCACAATCAATATTTCTGAAACTCAACAGAGCGTTACTGAACATACTTATTTAGGCCCTTTAGCCAAAAATGCTGTGCCTACTGCTATAAAAGTAATATTCACCGCAATCAGTACTTCCGGTTTAGCGGAGATAAATGCTAACGGCGCAGCAGCTACGCTAACTCTGGAAGTACCGACTTTAGAAATACTAATACTTAATAATACTAATACTAGGTGCGGCATTGTGGGCTATTGAGTCAGAGAAATAACACAGGGTAGTAGGCGACTGGTGGTCTTTCAAGTCTGGCTCTGCTTCCACAAGTGACGGTTTAATTTGGAGTCATTATTGATAAGCAAGAATGCCAGTAAGGCTTTTCTGGGAGAACAAAGCCAAGGTGCATGACATTTGGTGCAACAATGTTATACCAAGGAAAAATCGATAAATGTTAGATACAAATCCAATCATAAGATGCCGCTGATCACAATGGAGTTACTCTCTGTCTTTGGTACACTTGCTTTATTGAGTTTCACTTGATGAGAATAAATAGGGACTGAGATTCGAGGGATGTTTATGCAAAGCACTGCGTTGACATTAAGATGGTATGAACTAGCGCTGCTCAATGCCTCGTCAATTATCATTATTAGGTGATGCTATTTCCATATCACTCTGAGGTCTTTTGTCTGACATTTATTTGCCAACACTGCCTAAAACAAAATGCATTGTAACTTAAATGTGTGTAAAGGTTTTTCTAGTTTAGTTACTGTACATTTTGACATGTGTTGATACTGATTTAGTATGTTTGTATTGTATGTTGATTTAAAGGAGACTGAGGTTACATCCCTCATAGATACAGACGGTATGTCTGGAATCGCCCATATATGGTCATTTTTGAAAACGGTAAAGGGGGAAAACAATCTTGAAAAAATGTAAATTTTCTCTAATTATTCAAAAACTACTGTAACAAACGTTGAATTATGAATATAATTTTCTACTAAATAAAGATACAAAGACATGGGGAGGAGCAAAGTGGTTCAACAGCCCATAAATACATTAAAAAACGGAGAATGCTAACATGATGCTACATGTTAGCATCGGGCTAATGCTAACGGTTAGCTAGTGCTAGCTACAACTGCCGTTTTTTCACTTCTACTGAACAATCTGCTGTGAGAAAATATCCATATGGGCCCGATTTACACTTGACTTGTGTGATAAATAAGTTCATATTTCACCAGAAAATGGCTAAAAAGAGTGAAAAATGTTGTTTCTCTAAAGATTCTATTTTCCCCCTTGGCGAGGCCACGCCCCCTTCTATGCCGTCTGTATCTATAGCAAGAAGAGGTCTAAAGGAAGGAAGAGAAAATGTATGAGGTTAGATGACGTGACGAGGATGCAGAGACTAGCTTGATTTTCCTGCTGTGGTAAACCCTCAAATGAAGGAGAATAGTATTTTACGTCTTGTTTGGCGTTCCCCAAAATGGTCTGTGACTGATTTGTTCAGTGCATTCAGCTGCGGTTACAAAAACTGATCCCTTTACTTTTGATCCGAGCCAATTGGTTCCTGTTTTATAAATCTAAAAATCGAGTGTGACAGCCTCATCTTTTATGTATTGTGATATTTCTGGAGACGCAGTTCAAGCGAGGCCCCTACTTTTGACCTGTCGGGTGTCGTTTAGTCACATATAACACTGTCACATTGCATCGTAGCACTGCACAAAACGCACCTGTTTTTTATTTTTACCGGAGATGCCAACGTGTGCAAGCAATCAAACCGGACAGAGTTGGATCGCAGTTATTGCAAATGTGTTTTCAGAAAGATTTCACACCTTTCTATTATGTGTTTTGTGGCAGTCTGATTCAAATATCATATATAGACTTCTTTTCTATTGATAAAACTACACTGAATGGAATGAATGAATAGGACAAAGTGTCAGATTTCAACATAACCTAAATACTGTAACTAGAGGGTTATGGATGCTTCCTGAACTCACTGTGGATTCAGAAGAGGACACAGTCACTAAGTCAACTTGAGTATTTTTGCCTCACTGT
Organism: Gobius niger; assembly: GCF_951799975.1. Lineage (NCBI taxonomy): Eukaryota > Metazoa > Chordata > Actinopteri > Gobiiformes > Gobiidae > Gobius > Gobius niger. The sequence continues at coordinate 21,237,614 of NC_136855.1, read as the reverse complement.
GTGTCATGTCCATCTGGAGGACAAAACAAATGGCTGCCAAAGTGACACAGCAGGAAGGACAAAAAAGAGAAAGTTTGACGAAAAGTTGGCTTCAGGGAGGACAGATGGAAGATCGACGAGTGACAAATCGCACTACAAATGTTGAATATCACACCAGTTGGAAGTTGATTTGACGACCAAATAGTACCCTGATATTTGCACTCTGTCTACTGCATGAGTAATCTCACATTTTTAAGTTTACCGTCAGCCATCTTAAGTTTATGGTGGCCTCATATCTCTTCCTGTGTGCTTTTGCGGGTTTAACTGGAGCCGCTGTGTTGAGATGCTGCCGGATAAAAGGTCGAGGCAATTTAGGCTAAAAGCACTTGCTCGGCCCTTAAGTTATGTTCCACTGGACGTCACGACATTCTAATGAGCCTATAGTTTAACGTTGAGGCGGTGGGCGAAGGCTTCTTTGGTAGGTAGAGCTGCAACTAACGATAGAAATCTGGGAAATCGACTCGAACCCACAACACTGAGGCTGGAGTTTTATACATGCGTTTCCAACATAGAATTATATACAATGTTTCCAATGACATCACGCATAGTTCCGGCGGCCATTTTGAATACCGAAAAAGAGTTATGCAGTACTACAGCATGTAACAATATCTCTACTCAGGATGAAAATGAAAGACAACAGTACATTTTTTATGTACTCGTAATCATTACTCAAGAAGATAACAGTTAAAAACACGGCCCTAGAGACCCACGTTTATGTGATATTTGATAACCATTAAATGTACAGACGTAGCAGCTCTGTCTGTCGAGCTACACCAGGATTTACTTAAGATCTGCTGAGGAAACAGAAAACCTTTCACTGTGTTTTTTACAGTTTGTCATGTCAACAGAGTCTCAGTCTGAGTCAGTGTTTAGGCTGGTCAAGACGTTAGCATGCTACCGGTTAGCAACTGTCAATCAACTGTCAATACTACAGTAACATCTCATCTTGTTGAAGCTAGATGCTAATCGGTAGCATGCTAATATCTTGGCGCAGCTTAAACACTGTTTAGTTAGTCACTGCTTTCTTCACATAAACATGTGCTCTCTGGGGTCATGTGTTTACTGTTTGTCTTCTTGAGCAATGATTACGAGTAAATAAAAATGTCATTGTCAGTTGTCTTTCATTTTCATCCTGAGTAGAGATATGTTTTTAGTACTGCATTATTCCATTTTGGTATTCAAAATGGCCGCCATAACAACAAAAGTCACATGACTGAAAGACATGCAGAGCAGAGGTCTCCAAACGTCTTTACCCTTTGAGCAACTTTTACAATGTTTCACCACATTTAAAGAAAATAATTATCAACATCAATGACTTTAATAATCAAATATCAGACTATTATCCCCTCAAGACCTCATATTTGTAGAACAATGTAAATCAAGTAAGTTACAGATTTTTTTTTGCCTCCACCTGCCAAGATTAAAGTTGATTCATTCACCCTTGGCTCACATTAACTCCGGTCCGGATTCGGTCATGATCCAGTCCAGGTTTGCCTCAAGTTCTTGCGTGTCAGAAAAACAACATTAGCCACCATTGGGTACCGTTAAATCTTTCCGATACCAGTGGTTTAATAATACTTCAATATCGATACCTGAACAATACAAAACAGAACAAAAATGTGTGAAAGCTCTGCAAATTTACAACATTGACTTCATCTCCAATGTCAATTTGTGAAAAATTTTGGGAGAAATTGTGGCAAAAATAAGAAAAAAATGGGGAGAAAAGTCGGGGGGAAAAATTAGTGAAAAGGGGAAAAATGGGGGAAAATATGGAAAATATTGGTTTAAAAAGAGATGTAAAGAGGTGTAAAAAAAAATTAGGCAAAGAAATGGGAAACAAATATGGGGGAAAAAAAATAGTTATTTGAGCCGAAACAACCAAGTCACCCTGGATCAACAGCATCAAAACTCAGATCCGCAATCTGATTTTTTAATGTGTCTGCTTTCGATACTTTTATTTTATTGATACTGGTAGTACCTAAACTCTTCTTTCCGATACCACACTGGTATCGTTTAGCGGTACCCAGTCATAGCCACCATCATATGCAACACATACTAACAATAGCCCTGATGTGGACTGCATTAAGTGCCTTAAATCTCTGATGTCCACTCATTGCTCTTAGCGGGTGGGGGGATAAGCTGATGTGTCACCGGCTGCTCTGATGTAGCAGGAAAAGGGATCAATACAGCATTTAAGAGGCACAGGCTGGAGGTGAACCGGGGCCACAGAGACAATAATGGAGTCGCTCAATGATTTTCTGAAGTTGAGGGCACAAGAGCTGAATGAGTGTCACTAATGGTAGTGTGTCTGCTGCGCGTCGATGTTGTTGGCTTTTAATGGACGTAGATGGACCCAGAAAGGACGCTCACTTTTCTGTTTGTCATCAGTAAGAGTGGGCTGATAACGTGGCTGAAATCACAAACAATAATTGAGTTGAAGAGATGTGCAGTGCGCTTAAGGGCCTAAAAAGAGAAATCAATGGGCCATCAGAGTGAATCGATAAAGTGATATTTAATTTTCTGTGGATTTTAGTTGCTCTCTCATATTTCAAAGCACTTTGCTCAGTGTGAAGAAATGTTGTTGAGTTTGTATCTTGATATCATTGAAAGATAAATCAATATTGCGTATTCTACAAACACGTAGCCTTGCCAAGCGAATCATATTGTGGCCTCCTGCCCCTGAGAATGTTTTAAAATGATTGAACTTTGAACTAAGTGTAAAATATTCATGTTCTTCTGTTTTGTGCTTTCAGGATGAATGGAACTCCAGTGACTCGATCAGTAAAAGCAAACTACACAGTTCAGACGACAAGACTCATGCGCTGGAAACTCTACCACCGGGTACGGCCTTTCACAATGCCATTATCACTGCTTAGACTGTCAACACTTATGTGACATTGAAGTTAATCTAAATGATAGAGTGCATTATCTGGTCACTGCAATCACCAAATGGAAGGCCTCTCTCTCTGTACAAGGTTTACTTGCGTGACTGAAACGATTGCACTACCCTTTACAGTGCAGTAACAAGTAGTTAGGATGGTAATTTGTTTGAAATAGAAAAGGTAGCTAGGAGTAACAAGGGATAGTGCATTTTGCAGTAATGTTTTCATATTAAGAAAATAAAAAACATACATGATGACTTATTCTTAACCTTGACAAGCTTCTCATTCACTCACACCCCATATTCATACTAGGCACGGTGGATGACGTGTATTGCTCAGGGACACACAGACGACCATTACGAAACACCAACCTTACAGTTATGAGACGACCTGCTCTACCATCTGAGCCACTGTCTCTAGGCCTGTCACGATAACGAATGTGAAGTTCGATATACTGAGGCAGGAAAGTATCGCGATAAACAATATTATTGACAGTTGTAAAAGTGCATCATAATATCCTAAAATACCACACAAGCTGCAATAAACATGAAATATAATGTAGCTCAATTTGTTTTTGCTGGAAATCAAAGTTTTACAAAGAAAACATAGGGGGGAAATGCTAATAAATGTACAGACGATAAATATCGAGCCCGAAAATATATTGTTTATCTTTTGTTTATTGAGCAATAAGTCGACATTGTAATTATCGTGACAGTCCTAACTGTCTCCCATAATACTAACCATGCTACCTGGAAACTGACAGTCTTTATTCTGGGTTAAGATTTGTCATACATTATTCTGCGCTGTTTTCATGTAATTACCATCATGTTGTTACAATTTCCGGTGCCATTTCCATCCTATTACTATTACAGTGTTGTAAAGTGAAGCGCTTGTGACACATTCCTATGTTGACCAAGACGTGTATCAAAAATTGAGATTATTTATTTGTTCATATTGACCACTATAAGTATATTGCACCTTCAAACAATGGGCTATATATCCTTAACAAACAACCACTCAAATTAACTTATTCAGTGCATGTTAATGAACATCTATAACACTTAAAGTGTAATTATGCCAGATTACAGCTAAAGTGGGTTCCATCTGTAGTGTTAAGGCTGGTGACAAAACGAAACAAGGCATCTGATAATGTCATCTTAAAATTAAATGCTTGTAGAGTCTTGTTTAGTTTGCACAGAGAAGCACGTCCTTGCTATTCCTGATCTCAGACAGAATACTGTCTCACACTATGGTGTGAAAGATTGTCTGTCTTTGTGAGGCAAAACTTTTTCATTCACGTCTAGTCCTCGCTCTGAGGCTGCCGCCCCTTCACGAGTCTGTGACCTGTGAAAGCCGAACACACTCTTATCTGATCCACAGCTGCAATACAAATCCAAATGTTGAAGAAGGGCATTTCACTGAAGGGTGACTTTTCTCTATCTCTCTGCCTCATCTGTGCTTTAATGCTGTCATACCCAGAGGCTGGGGCAGACAGTGGAGAGGGGTAAAAGAGAGAGAACCACCAAAAAGCGATACGACAGGAGTGACGCAAGAAAGATTTAAACAGATAAGGGTCAGAAAGAATGTTGAAACCAGCAAAGGTAATGGAGGATCTGTGGTTGTCAAGAGTAGCTATACATCGGTGGTTGACCTGATGATATCTGATGAATTAGAAATTTTGTTCAACCATAAAGAATGAGCAGGATGAGTTATTGATGAGCTATGAATTACTCTTTATGTCGTGCATAATAAGATCCTCTATTATGATATGGTCAGTATTGTATATGGTATATGGTCTACAGGTACTTTAGGTCACCTTATCGTGCCCAAAAATCATTTTTTCTGAACTTACAAACACTTTCACTCATCTCCTCTACTGGAACAGAGGGACGTGAAACCGTAAATAAATTATCGGTAATTGAGGTAATTCGAGCACTGACATGATCAGCATGAGTCCAATGAAGGTGTCAGGACTGTAAAAACATGAGCACCACTTCATGGTATCAGCAGGTGTGATGAATTATTTGAGGACGCGATCAGGACTACTTTAACATGTGGGTACGTCTTTCATGAGAAAACAACATTATAACATGGTAGAAAGTTTAGGTTTTTTAAACCATCATAGGGTCTCAGGCAGAGCCTCGTGCAGCCGCCTCAGAGGCTCAACTCTATAGTAACAGCAGCTCTTTGGGGTGGGCTCATTAACATGCCAGACACATTGGCGTTCAGTCAGAGACACATGCCCCGATCTCGGTTCCTTCCAAGTCGTCAGGCTCAGTTTCTCTCCGTCTCTCGGCTGTCACACAAATACTGTAATCTCACAATACCATATGCTAAACACAACTCATTAGCATAGCCGCAGCGTACAGCTAATTAGTTTATTATTATGCAAGTGTCTGTGTAGTCAAAGATAAACTGCCAAATTAAACATGACAACTTTTCCATTTAGCACAGCAGGATTTTGCACTGTTTCTCGCAGAATGACAGCGGTGTGACAGCTAAAGAAGAAGTATGTTCCAAGATTTACTTTAGTTAATTAGCAAAATGAAATGCATTATTTTTACTCCAGAGAGTAATAAATATTACATTTCAGCCACGCGACCACCCCGCAGTATGCAGCATAAATTTCATGTCGTGTTGCCTTGTTGGCATCTGTCAAGCCTCTGCTTGAAGCGTGAGGTTTCCTTCCTGTCAGTCGTGAAGAGCACTTGCATCAGCCAAGCTGCTGCATACATTTTCTATTCCCACTCATGTGGAATCCCAAGCATTTATGAATTGCCTTTTTAGTTTCTGTGAAACACCATATGTTGGTCATTTGTTTATGTTTATATTTATAATAATTGTAATGAATTAGTCTTATATAGCACTTTTCCAGACGCTCAAAGTCGCTTTACAATTTCGTGCATTATTCATTCACTCGGTGGTGGTAAGTGAGGCAACCAGTCTGCGCACATCAGCCGCCACCACCAACCACTCACTCACACACAGCATTCACCAGGGTTCCTGGTGTTCCCAAACAGTCTCCCATCCAAGTACCTGCCAGGCCCTTCCCTGCTTAGTGTCCAAGGTCTGACCAGATGGGGCAGAGTAAAGGCTATATGGCCACAATCTCATCGTTACTACTTTTATATATTTACAACCTCATCGTTTCTACTTTCTGTGCAGTATTTTTGTAAGCCTGATATAATATATTTATTTTATTACATTTGTTTGTTAATTCTTATCCAATTTATCCCTATGTTGTCATCATCCAGTCCCAGTAATTTATAAAGGTCCAGGTGGGGCCTTCCTGTGCGGAGTTAGCATGTTCTCTGTGTGGGTGGGTTTCCTCCAGGCACTTCCCCGTTCACACTAAACATGCATAGTACAGTAAGATAAAAGGAATTCCATCTTAATACTCCTGACCAAAATCTGGAGATCTGCTCTGTGGTCTCCCACTGCTCCTGAAAAGTTGCCCTGAGGCTGTGTTTGTCCCTATGTAGACAGTTGATAAACAAATCTGCCCTGTCATGAGCCTGCCTCTGACCCTCTTCTCCACGTGCACTTTTGTTTTGGTCACTTTTGTTACGGTAGCAACAGTGACAACTGTCGTTGTGTCCCTAGGCCAGACACTTGACCCACCTTGCCTCCAGTGTCTGCTGTGTGAATGAGCGTGTGAATAGGTGACTGGTTCCTTGATGTAAAGCGTTTTGAGTGCCTAAAGCAGGTAGAAAGGCGCTATATAAATGTGACCGTTTACGGTAGATCAGTAAGAGTTTGAGCTCTTGTGTGTTCTGACAGTCGAACTCTGTGTGTCCAGGTAAAGTGCGTTGGCAGGATTTTGACCAGGACCTGTATGTTGGAGCCACAGTGGTTCGGCCGGGACAGGACCCCTACGCGAGGAACAAGTTCAATCAAGTGGAGAGCGACAAACTGCGCATGGACAGAGCAGTGCCCGACACGCGGCATGACCAGTGAGTGAGGGCCTGGCCCGGGTTTAATTTACAATACTTTATATAGTTAGTTTTCACTATTCAGCCCTAATGACAGCATTTCAAAGGCCCTGTGCCCAGCTTTTTCCCCTATGTTCAATCCGAAATTAAGCTGGTGAGATGAGATGTTGAAATGATCAATAAGTGTGGTGAAGCCGTCCGGGCTTGGGACACGCTGGCTCAGTGAGAGCAAACCAACTAAAAGGATAAAGTAAAATAAACGGGGTAAAAGATGGATGAGATGAAGAGCAAATGCTGTCATGCTGCCAGCCAGAGGAGAGAGGAAGAGACTCGGGTCAAAGGTAAAAACCTGAAACGGCCTCACATAACCGGGCTTGGAGGAACACCACCTAATGACCTTGACCTTTGGGGGGTAAATGTTGATTATGCTGGAGCTGATTCTATAATTGTTATGCCCTCAAAAATGCACACTTCGCATAAAGCAGGACATTTGGGGGCACAATTACACTCCTGAGACTGATTGAAACTCTCACCACATCCTTTCTATTTATAAGCCTGTCATCTGATTTGTGCGTGCATGGGCTCTTTGATTGTCTGCCAGCCTGAGTAATTAGTGCTCCAGTGGATAAGATCTCTTAGAAACACCCCCCATTGTTGTCTATCTGATGAAAACCAGGAAGTAGCTGGGCAGACTCCCACTGTGCAGCACATTGTCTGTAGTTTGTTCATAACTCAAACTGCTTGTTGTACCCGCTGACTGTTCTGCTTGTTGAATGGGTGAGGAGACATACATGACTTACTGTCGCTGTGGGTGCTCTCTTTATTTAGGTGTTTGACCTTTTCTCCCAAGGCCGCCTCCTGGGCTAAACAGCAAGGCAAAAAAAACACAACACAAAAATACCCTTGCGTTAATCTCAATTTTTGATTTTTTTGAACGGGGCATAAATAACAAATTAATGCTTTTATATTAAATTTAGTATGTGCTACCAATGCTTTCCCCCCCTGTATCTAGACATAGCTACTTTACTATGGAAAAGGTCTGGTGCAATCGAAAGTGTCCGATGTCGTAAAATTGCATTGTGAATCTGAATTTAACATTTGAGTCCATCTCCAGCATCTAAAACCCTCTTCTGTGGGGCGACCGCTGCAAGACAAAATCGAGTCTCCTGTTGCCCTCGTTATTGCTTCATGTCAGTCATGTATATATTTTTTTTATCGCATTTATTTAATGTTGTTGGGTTACAGAAAATTGAATTACTGTTAAGTGACTCAATCATTTGCCATCTGACCACAGTAACATTATTGCTCTTACTGCTGCATTAGAGGAGTGTCGCTCAGAGATGTTCTTTGTAAAAGCAGTGGCAACTCTGTGGATTTATTGACCTGACAGAGAGAGGCATTAGTCCACTAAAAGAGGAGAGATGTGCCTCCTATTGATTTTGCAGTGATGTGTCATTTGTGCAGCAGTGATAGAAAGAAGACAAGCGGGAAAGGAGTTAATGTATAAACTTATATCTCTCAATGGGCTGTAGACATAGTAGCATATGAGACTAATTATTGTAGGGCCATTTGCCAAATACAGTCCCATAGTGTGCAAAGATCATTATTTAACTTCTATTTTGCTATTACCGGCTGAACAGTGCTAAATATTACATCAATTTTGAATTTATTTCTTGCAAAATTTCAGTCAAATTTAGTTGACGCAATACGAGCGATCGCTGTTATTGTTTACTTGCGCAATTTTCGCCGGATGTTTTGGTGAATGGTCGGCAACAGCTGATGCATCTAGGTCTCTAACTCGGTTTTATAAAATGATAGATCTGTTATAGCGTTTATGGACTATGTTTTTGCCGATCATAGGATTTTAATAACATTTTTAACAAATATGAAAACGTAAAAGGCCTACCACGGCCAACGGATGTGGCTCGTATGCCAACACAATTTGATTCATATTTTGTAACAATCAGAAGAACTAAGTAACTTGTTTACCTTAAGCAATCCTTTCGTAGTCCCTCTGTGGGTGATAATAGGATGATTGGGGGGGTCTTTCATCTCCCCCTGGTGTCTCTGGCCAGAAAACCACCCTTGCCTACGGGTCAGTGGCCCCAATACACATTAGAAGAAGCTAACAGGCTAACGGGCAAAGCTAACTGTGGGCCAGCACCTTTAGCAGTGTTTTAGCCAAGTTTGAGTGACAAAAATGATCTCCATTGTGTCATTGAGTTGTGGCACAAATGTACAATATCCTTCTCTCCCTTTGTCTTTTTGTCAGTGTAGTATTTACTCTCACGGACAATTAATGAGTAAAAGAAAAAAACGCAACATGCTACGACCCCTGCAGTGGCGCTTATGACCTATAGGGGCATTAGTTACTTAGCTCTGCTTCATGAATCTACTTCCACCTGTACAAAACACCGGACTTGCTCTTTGGACAGTTTGTACTGGGATTTGTTTATGTTGAGCAATATTATATAAATATATTTTAAAAAATCCAAACTTATGTTCACTTTTTCTCAATCATTTTTTCCTCTAACACATTTGTTGGAGGAAATCCTCAGCAGTCCAAGAGAGAGAAAAGGCGAGGAGTCTGGATGTGTTTGGCAGATGTTTATCAGTTTGGGACCTGGAGACATAAATATTGTGCTCGTCTGACCTTTCAAGTCTGACGAGGCTTCAACGCACGGAGGCTTGGTTTTGCATCATATTGATAAGCGGAGCCAAGGTTATGGTCATACTCCAGAGATAGCATGACCGCACAGTGTGACCCAAGAGATACATTTTAATCTCTGACTACATTTTGTTTTCATTACATTGTTTCAAAGTTTCATCCCGCAAAAAAAGTTGACCAAAAGTCTGACAAAATATTGGACAAAGTGCTAACTGCCCTTGTTTTCAGTGTCTTGGTATTTTTGTGTTTATTTATGACTAAATCCACAACACACAGTCATTTTTCCAGCTTCATATTTGTCTCTTTCTGTGTTTAGTTGCAGACATAAACAGTGGAAAACAGAGTTGCCAGCTTCTAGTGTTGTGATCACTTTCCACAACGAGGCTCGCTCTGCTCTGCTACGGACTGTGGTCAGGTGGGTTTCAGTCAGATTTTGAAAAACGAGCTTTACTTGTCCTATTTAATTCATTTCTTTAACTTTGTTTTTAGCGTTTTGAAGAAAAGTCCGGCCCATTTAGTCAAAGAGATTATCCTAGTGGATGATTACAGCGATAACCGTGAGTAGTGTTGATTTTTTTAACCTAAAGTGCTTGTAGCGGCTCACATCGAAACTCGCACATTGCCTGTTAAAATGATGTTTGTTTGTTTTTCTCCTGCTTTTTATTTTTAGCTGAAGATGGAGCACTGCTGGGCAAGATTGAGAAAGTGCGTGTTTTGAGAAACGACCGCAGAGAAGGTAATTTGCCAGACACAAAATAGCAGGGAATTTGAGTTTGGTCCAAGAACATCAATTTTATTTTCAGTTTAACTCCGTCACTTAAATCAGACGTTAAAAATCTGTGACTTGTGCTTTTCCAGGGCTGATGCGGTCCAGGGTCCGAGGGGCTGATGCTGCCACTGCCCCAGTCCTCACTTTCCTGGACTCTCACTGTGAATGCAATGAGCACTGGTTAGAGCCCCTCCTGGAGAGAGTGGCTGAGGTACGCATAACTGTAGTGTTTCATAGAAGTGTAACTAAAAGGCCCGACTGACATGGAATTTTTGGGGCCAATTGTGATTTAAGGCTGGATTTGCCGATATATTGACCAATTATTATTAATGATTTAACGTATAGTTTATGCATTGCAAAAAGTAGTCTTGAAGTAAATTGGCCTTTGATTTAAGTGAATTCTGTCTATGGGGCATTTTTTTCCCCCCTAAATTAAAACACAATAATCTTATTTCAAGTAAATTAAGATTTGTGTATGTAATTTTAAGTGTGAGGAGATTTTTTTCCCCCTTTATTTACTGGTAAGTGTGGAAATCGAGGACAAATATTCTTATTGAGAGAAATTCTTGATTGCTTTATGCACTTTGTGCAGCACTTTGAATTTCTGTGTGTATTAATTGTGCTCTACAAATAGGCTTGCCTTGCCTTCATAGTTTTAGTCTTGCCCAAGGACACAAGCAAAGGTGTGCACAAGTTGGAGCTGAGATTTGAACCACTGACACTTGGACTTGTGGTCAAATGTTTTTTTACCAATGAGCCTCTATTGCCCCATGTGAATATGCATTGCAATAGTAGTGATGGTTGTATGTCAACCTTTATTATATATATATATATATTATGTATAACATTTGTTAAGTGGTGACGTCACAGCTCTACTTCCGGGATCGTAGACGTGTGAGAAACTACAAAAAAGTCTTTAATACCACAAGCAATATTTCTGAAACTCAACAGAAAGTTATTGAACATACTTATTTATCAGCCCCAGTAGCCAAAAATACTGAACCTACTGCTATAAAAGTAATATTTACCTAAATCTGTAGCTAACTCCGGAAGTACCGACTTTAGTAAATATTACTTTTTTAGCAGTAGGTGCAGCATTTTTGGCTAATGAGTCTGAGAAATAAGTAGGTTCAGTCTCTCTCTGTTGAGTTTCAGAAATATTGATTGTTGTATTAAAGAGTTTTTAATGTTTTTTTCTCGCATATTAGCCGGTATGCTAGGACCCGGAAGCGGAAGTCGTGACGTCACACTTAACAAACGTTATATTGGCCAATACAGTATATTTGGTTGAACCCTATAAACTTTAAACTTGAAGAGCTTTTTTTGTGTGTGTGATTTTGTGCAGGACAAAACACGGGTAGTTTCTCCTATTATAGATGTCATCAACATGGACAATTTTCAGTATGTGGGAGCTTCTGCAGACCTAAAAGGAGGTACATAGCATGTGCTTATGTGCATAAATAAAATGATCATATTGTGAGATGATGTACTATGTTTCTTCACAAACATGTTACTGAGTCTTTATGCATTCATGTTTTTAGGTTTTGACTGGAATTTGGTCTTTAAATGGGACTATATGACCCTGGAGCAGAGGCGGGCCCGACAAGGCAACCCCATCGCCCCAATAAAGTACGCTGTAACACACAAAACCACAAGAAATATGCTCACTCTTTAAGCGATTGCTGATCTTTCTCTTCTCTCTCCTTCGCTCCAGGACTCCGATGATAGCAGGAGGTCTCTTTGTCATGGATAAAGAGAACTTTGAGCTGCTGGGGAAGTATGACATGATGATGGATGTCTGGGGAGGAGAGAACTTAGGTGAGTGATACCGCCGAGCACAAAGGCAGATTAAGTTAGCGCCGAGAACTACAAAGACCTAAATAGATGAGCGTCAATGAGAGCGGTGTGTCGGAAGTGGCAGGTGGCAAAAAAAAACAAATGTAACGTCTTGTCAGCATTTATTGTCGTCACGGCGATGCGTTCCCGAAGCGACTTATTTGCTGACGGCGGGTCTTCTCCGCTTACAAATGTGGCATCTTTCCATCATAAACTCGGCACTTTTCGCTCACCCTCCGTTTCCTGCTGACTTAGAAATCCCCGCTCTCTCTTGAGGTTTGGCGTCACCAGGAAATAGGGCTGCACAGTTATTCGCAAGCGCAATATTAATGGCCGCAATTGGCAAATCGAATAAGCTGCAAATATTATTAGTCTTATTATGCGCAAAACCTGCTAACCCTGTAGTTTGGACCCCTACAAACATGTAATGAAATGTGACGCTTGTATTGGTTTACACAGCCATTTTTTACTCTCAAATTCTTTATAATGTGCATGGTGAACTGAATCTGCATTTAAACTTAAATAGCAAATCTAATCCCATTTAGATATTTTTACACCTTTGTGCACTCTATCGGAAATGCATCATCTTGTTGTTTGTTAAAGATCCTCTGAAATATCGCGGCCAAGTTTAAGAGGAAAAGAACAGCTTGCATTGTGTTAGACTAATTATAGCAAATCAAACGAGCATTATGGCGCAACGGAGAAATCAACTAACATTACTTGTGCTAATGGCTTTTCTTGGTTTGGTGAAAATTACTCTATACAGCAGAGGCAATATACAAACACAATAATAGATTAATGAATTTGTCAGCCTCATGCTTAACACATTTCAGCTATTTATTGTAATAGTTTAATGGCTTACATTTATAACGCTGCGCAAGCTTGACAAACTAATCAAAGGGCAGTGATTATTCACACTCGAAGATGATAATCATGAAGTTCCTAATGGATTAATAAAGGCTGTTATCTATCTAAGCTAGTATTGTAGCCCAGGTGTAGACTGATGAGGCCAATCTGTGCCCTTGCCACATCTGGCTCACTCACTTATCAATGTGAGTGAAGTGTCTTGCCCAAGGACACAAGCAAAGGTGTGCACAAGTTGGAGCTGAGATTTGAACCACTGACACTTGGACTTGTGGTCAAATGTTTTTTTTACCAATGAGCCTCTATTGCCCCATTTGAATATGAATAAAATAGATGATACAATGACTGGTAAATCAACATAACCCCGCATTGCACTGAAAATACACATTTTGAATATGCCACGTACATGCATTTATAAACATAAATCGGTGGTAGCCTTATAATATCATTAGTCCTTGGATAAGTGATAGAAGATAAAGGATCAAACACATGGGTGAGGGTTTGTGATATTTGTCTGTTTCAGAGATTTCATTTCGAGTGTGGCAGTGCGGCGGCAGCCTGGAGATCATCCCCTGCAGCAGAGTGGGCCACGTCTTCAGAAAGCAGCACCCCTACACGTTTCCAGGCGGCAGTGGCACTGTGTTTGCAAGGTGACTGTGTTTACTACACACTCAACACAACAGCAATAATGGGTTACATTTTGGAAATCACGATCTTGGTTGAAATCAAAGGACAGTGAAATCCTTTGTGTCATGAGTTTGAAATTGGGGCTAAGCTGTTATTTAACACCGATTGTTAATGTTTTGATCCAGAGTCAATATGCATACAGCTCATCACTCTGTTTGTCACAGTATCAAATGATTATTGCAAAACACAAAACTAGGTGTCACAATTAAAGCATTGAGTGTGCCGGACGATTTGGTGGGTCTGATCACAAACATAAAACATGGTACGAATTAAGTGTGCTTTGAAACATCATCAGCCTGGACTCAGGCCCAGCAAAGTCTCGTCCAAATTAAAGCATTATCACGGATCAGCAGACAGACAACAGCCTCCCACATTTAGTCTACAACGTATTGTTACTCAGAACAGAATTAAAATGAGGTTGATAAGCTTCCGTGAAATAAAGAGAGATTGACTGTTTCACTTTCTTGGCAGTTTTTCTTGTCTGTGTGAAGCAGCCTCAGATCGCTCCCCGGGGCTGTTGGCAGAGACCCCGGGGAGCGGCGAAATGGCACCGTTCTGCCTCAATGCATTTTATCATCATTCTTCAGGGAGACACACTTTAAAGTACTCTTTCTGGTTACCTCAAAAAGCCTCAAGGATCTGTGCAAAGGTTTTTAAGTGACACTTTGGTGTAGCTCAGCTTCTGTAAACTGGCCCTTCATTTGATCCGGCGTCGTCATCTGATGGAGCTACTGTATTTATATCTATTGTTATGGGGCATCCTGTTTGCTCTGTGCCACGAATTGGACAAATTTGTTTAACGTCCGGTTTAATACTTAACATGCCACACCTCTTTGAGCTAATGTTTGTGTAGGATACGCGTAAGTACCATTTCAGTTGAACGTTGGTGATGAGACATGAGCACAGGTTTACACTGTATGTGGACTTATGCCTTACCTCCAGATCCTAGACTCCAGGATTTAATCACTGAGCTGTAACGACTGGAGGCAGACGACAGGTGCTAGGATTGTGGAAGTAGGAGAAAATTTGGTTTCAGTCATACGGCCTGGCGTGTATGTGTCTTATTCTGCTTTTGTATTGGAAAATTGTCTTGTGGAACAAAACAAACAATAATACATTAAACAACATTATATTTGTGGAATGAATCAACGTTACCATTTGAACACGATCGCCTCATATCTGGAAACACAGGCAGGTCATTTGAAACAGGAAATATTAACCAAGAAAACTAAACATTCTCTATATGTAACTTGAATCTATCATTGCAGAGCACATTCATAGCAGAAAGTGTAGCATTTTTAAATAATTTGTCAAAACAATGCACTTCCCTAATGTTGTTTTTTGCTTTTTGTTTCAGGAACACAAGAAGAGCAGCCGAGGTGTGGATGGATGAGTTTAAAAACTTCTACTACGCTGCCGTTCCCTCTGCCAGAAATGTCCCCTATGGAAAGTAAGCACCTCATTTCCAGCTAAATGAACTGAAAAATAAAAATACATTTACTAGAAAGGAAATAAAATTGAATGTAAACCTGCATAATGTTTGCTGCTAGTTTTAATGGAGAGCAGAGACACTGTACTGTCCCTGTAAAGCACAGTTTTCTCGCGTTACACAAGATTTCGTTTTTACATAAACTTTTTCAATAATGTAATTAGATACTGAAATACAACAGTTGTGCAATTTTAATTATGCTACTTAAGCAGTGATTGAATGACAAAATAACAAGCTTGCATTAGTAGTTTGTAACCACTTAATTGGCAACGGACACTTGTTTTCACTGAGCAGCCTGTTAAAATAATTATACATCATTTTCAGTTATTTTTGGAGCTGTGAAACTGTGATTGCAGCTTGTGCACGTCTCCCTCTAGTGTCAGTCCAAGGTCCACAGAACCAAACCTAACTGGATATCTGCAATAATCTTTGGGTTAATTAATGTAGTCTTAGAAAAACTAACTTTGAATAATTCATTTCTGTCCAGCATTCAAAGTCGCCTGGAGATGAAAAAGAGGTTAGGTTGCAAACCCTTCAAGTGGTATCTGGAGAACGTCTACCCTGAACTACGGTAAGTTCATTATGAAATACCAGCCCATTGATTTACAAAGCCATTACTGAGTTGCGTTTCAAAGTTGTATAAACGTTATTTCCTTTAAGCCTGATGTTGTTTTGTTCATTAAGCGTTGACCCTTGTATCGAATGTTATCCATTGAACAAGCTCAATAATTGCCAGAATGTCCTAATTTTAGTTTTCTTCTCATATGTCAGGGTCCCAGATCACCAGGACATTGCGTTTGGAGCCTTGCAGCAGGGAGGAAACTGTCTGGACACACTGGGTCATTTCGCTGACGGAGTGGTCGGAGTTTATGAATGCCACAATGCAGGCGGCAATCAGGTAAAGCTTTTTCTAACAACTGAACGCCCTTAAGACACTTTGCATAGAAATCAATATAGACGCCTTTCAATATTTACAATAAAGTCATACTGAATAACATTCCCCACTGCCTTACTTTCATTACAAGTGTATTGCTGAGAAATACCTCACTAAAACGTGTCTTTACTGTAAGTAAATCATGAGGTCCCACTTCAGAACAGTATTGGTTGTTTTCAGGTTCTCAAATGTGATGATGTCACACTACCATGTGGGGGGCAGGAGTGTGTGGGTCCATGATCTTTCTGTACAACACCAGAAATCTCCTCAAAAACTACACAATTTTGCCTGCCCCCCTCCTGTATAAATATTCTAAAATGCTGTGCTGTCACCGGCACCCCAGCGTCAGTGTTTGGCAGAGCATGACGAGTGCGCTTGGTATCACTGATATGTCTGTTCATCTATCACAGTTACACAGTTTAGCTGTGATGCAGAAACATAGAACCTGAAATGTTCCGCAGTGTGGCTTTACAAGATGTTTATTATAATAACTACAGAATAATGACTTATTCTTTGTTCTCTAATCAATAAAATAGGTCTTAAGGTAGAAGTCTGTGCTGACAAAAGCCAGGCTAAAATGGAAAATCTAGGACAGTGCTGATGTCATGTTTGCATTTTTATCTCTTTATAGACCCACATTAAATTGAAGCAAAATGTTCTAGCCTAAATAAACGCAATGTATTGACTTTATCCTATTGTTTTTTCATTTGCTATTGCTCAGGAATGGGCTCTGACGAAGGACAAGTCTGTCAAACACATGGACTTGTGCCTGACTGTGGTGGACAGAACAGCCGGCTCATTAATCAAACTACAAGGCTGTCGAGAGAATGACAGCAGACAGGTACCATCCCAGTTCAGTAAGTTGCACAGAATAACACACTGATAATTACACTCATTGTTTCATTCTTTGCCTAGAAATGGGAGCAGATCGAGTCCAACTCGAAGCTTCGTCATGTAGGCAGTAACCTGTGCTTGGACAGCCGCAGTGCCAGGATGGGGGGACTCACTGTGGAGGTCTGTGGCCCCAGCCTCAACCAACAGTGGAAGTTCACTCTTAATTTACAATCGTAGGGGATTTTGCCGGAAAAAACTGGACAATGATGCCAGCAGAATTTAGTCGTAAGAGGGAAAAAGACTCAATGTGAAAGTGAACTCTTTCACTTCCTCGGGGATAGAATGAGATGGAGTGTGGCCCAGAGAGCTCCAAACACTTCCCCTAGTGGACAGGAGGCCACCCTGCAGCCTGCAGAAGGACTGATATTGGGATCATGTTGAAGACAATGATACAGACAATGGAGATGCTTGCCATTCAAACTACATACCTCAGTGTCTTCATAGGTGGTTGAAAAGAAAATTATGAGTAAATATTTTAGTTTTGCTTGTTCAAGAAAAGAGGACAAGATTTACTTTATTATTATTATTTTATGTTAGAAAAAAAAACATTGTTATAATTTGTTTGTGATAGCTTTTTCTCATTTAAGACATTTTGATATTTTATAATTTCTTCGTTCATTACTACCATTTGCACCTGTCAGTGATTGCTTCAGGTCCCCGGAAGAAAGCTGCAAAAAGAAAAAGGACTTGGTTCTCTGTTATTTACAAGATTCTGAATAACCCAGAAGTCGCTTCTCTGCCCCACTGCAGGAGTTTGCAGGACGGCCCACCATATGGGCCCAAAAACTGGACTGGAGCGGGACAGACTCCAAAACCAGAAAGTGTCTTGATTAAACACTGCGTTGCTCTTCTTTGATGTTTGTCTGTGGCACTGGCTGCTACAGTATCTATATTTCTTACTTTTATTTCTTTAAGATGCAGCTTTGTGTTTAGTTTCTTTACTTTTACTAAAACCAGGACTAAAACAGGTGTTTTAGGGACTCAAAGGAATAATGAGTACCCTGTTTCCAAATCATGCTCTATAAAAACATGTTTCATCATCAGAGTAAGATGTCAAAAAACAAACAGAAACTTGTCACATTTCAATTAACGTAGCAGCTGTAATACATAATATCTTTGCCATAATTAGTTTCTTCATAAGCCATGACCTTTCTTGCTCAACCCAGGCACTGTTTGATTATGTAAAGAAAGACTAGTCTTTTCTATTGAATCTATGGGTCGTGCAGTAAAACCTTGCTTATTTCAGCCGCCTACAGTATAAACTGTGTAAGGTATGCATGCATCTTTTGCTTTCTAACTGCATGTTACAACTCCATGTTTTCCTTTTTGCATCGTTCCTGCTAGATGAGCCATCTGTTTGCAAATTTGACACTGCAATAAACATGGTTTTACTGTCTGTTCTCACACTATTAGATACTTTTGTTTGCACAAGTGGCCGCTGAGTTTTTCTGACTTTCAAATGCATATTTGTTTTGCAGACTTATTCAACAGATGTGATCAAGCTGCGTAGTGCCATCTTATGGTTTGATAACTCAATGGTGTTTTGTAATTGTGAAGGCCTGTTTGGCATTAGCTTAATGCTTTGTTAGTTTAATCATGTCTTTCCACACTTCACAACAAAAACATTGACCAGTTGAGTGTATTGTCCAGGTCATAGTTAGAGAAAGTTTCCGTCAGGGCCCATCACTGAAGGAACTTGCTGTACATTTTAACTTTACTTTTTGAAGTGCCGTTCTGACGAAGACAGCTGGTCATCATTTTCTGCTGTCTGATTTAGACAGTTTAGGTCAGTGTTTTCTGTTACCCAGATTTTACTTTTTTCAGTTTTCATGCACATCTAAACAGTGTCCCGAGTGGAGAATTTGAAAGCCTATCCTGTGACTTGATAGGGGGCTGTGTTTTGCAGTGCGGCGGTTTGTGGCCAGAGCCTGGAGTAGTGTTGCCATGGTGACTGAGCTCTATCTGATTTTAAGATGGATCCGTCAACATCTGGCCGTTGCTTAAAATCTATATTTCTATTGCATCATACACACCAATCATACTGATTAACTTTATTATTTAGGATTTGCCAACTTTGCAATCTGTACAAGATAAAGTCAGAAATGCCAACTTAAAAAAGAGAAAATTTTGTTTGTGGCCTCTTAGGCTAAATTATCCCAATCTTGGCATTCTTCACTGAACATAGGCTCTGTTGTAAATTTCAGGTGTCTCTCTAAAATAAATATTTATCAATGAAAAATGAATTTAGGTTCAGCACTATTATTTGCTCCAGAACAAAGAATGGGAAATGTTCTTGTAGTATTTTGTTGTGCCCATTGGGAGGCTCTCTATAAACATACATTTTGAGTAACCATGGCAATACAGTTTCAACATATTTAAAGCCTTTTCTTTTGAAATAGTCTTATTTTTGTTAAAATTATGTTTTATTTAATATGTGCGGGGGAGTGACCTGATGTAATAACCTGATGAGTGACTCAGTTTGATTCTCAATTAAATGTTTACATCTTTTTAAAATGTGCCAAAGTTCCCTCTGTTTCTTCTGTGTGAATGACTCTTTGTAAAACCTGTCTGGAGAACAAGTAGATATTTTCAACTTCATCATTGTCACACTCAAGTACCAATTCATTTCCTTCAAATTATCCACATAGATATTTCGCTCTATAGTCATACATTTAGGTGAGCACCAGACTGAGGTCAACTACAGAGACACTTGTGACACTTGAGTGGAGCATCTTTTATTTTATCCTTTATTCCGAGGCAGGGGACATTTGATTTACATGTTTTAGGCAGTTTTCTAATAAAGGAAGGATTTTCATCCCAAAAGATGGAGCATTGTACAGTATTTTCCACCTCAGATCTCACAATCAGACAATTGATCTAGTGCACTCCTGAGTAAATTATACTTTTATTGTGAATGAAGTGTGGCTCATCGATGGTGTCTAACTTTGAATTTATCTCATGTATATTTTTGCAAATACCCACATAATGTGTGTACATTATGTACATAATAATACTGTGTACTCAGTTCTAGTTTTCTTGTACAGCGCATCTAGCTGTTCCATGTTTTATAGAAACTGCAGAAATGCAGCTTGAATGAGGAAAATGATTAACTTAAATAAATGCATTTATATAAAAACAAGTGTGCATCTGTTATCTGTCTCCTCAGAACATTTTAGACATTTATGTCCCATGATGTTTTTCCCCCCTTTTTTTATTTTTTGTTTTAGCTTTTCTGATAAAAATCGGGCCAACGACAGAACAGCTACTTGATGAAATGAGCGGCTCCACGGTGGCGCAGCGTGTCTGCTTCGGGTTCCTCCGGGTACTAAAAACATGTACAATAGGCCCGGAAGAATGAGCGTGTGTTTGAGTGTGCGAGTGTGAGACAGCGAATGCAAATGTGTCTTCACTAACTTGCTCTGTCACCGCCAAATAAACCAATAAATAAATAAAATATATGTCCTAATATGTTTACAGTCATTGCCTGCTCCTTTGGAAGACTTAAAAATGGGAATTTGAAATAGGCAAAGTAAAATGACTGAAGGGGGAAAAAAACATAAATGCCAACTATTTGGACTTGAAAATAAAGTGTGCATTTATTCATTCATTCATTCATGTCCCATGTCTCTCTGAACTGTGGTGTTGTTGCGTGTTGTGCATATCCTGTCCAGCAGGGGGCGGTAAACACAAAACGTTTTCAAATCCAGCGAGGAAGCAGCTCCTCCTCGCCGCATAAGTCAATTTTCCGAGCTCGGTTCAGGGGGAGATTATCGCTGCTTCTGCTGGTGGGGGTGGTGCTCCTGGGTCCGCAGAACCGTCAAACGCAAAAGGCCATGAAGATGGAGGGCATAGAGGGGACGGAGAGGTTTGACAGCCCAGGGAAGGGCAGAGGCCTGCGGGCGCTGCGACACTTTGCTGTGGGTGAGCTGGTCTTCGCCTGCCCCGCTTACTCCTACGTGTTGACAGTGAACGAGAGAGGGGCACATTGTGAGCACTGTTTCACCAGGTAACCAGAACCTACATTTTACATTGTTTTAGTGAAGAACATTTAAAATCGGACTATGTTTGTTTGCTCGTGGTCCTGCCTGGTTCATACCATGTGGACAAAGTGGGTCAACACAGCCACACTGTACAGCTCACCTGACTAACACTGCAGCGTTTGTTTTGTTGCAGTCTAGTCCCCTGAGTTAAAGATACATGACATCTCACGCCATGTGCTGACCTTTACAGAGATTTGATTATTACCAATTCACTATTACTTTCTATTTTTACACAGCCGGCTGTCACATTTGACCACCTGCCATCAAAATGTTGTTGTTTTTTTATGTATAGCCGCCTCATACTTTTGAAACTACCTCCAATAACATGCCTTTGTGTTTAAGACTTCATTTGGATATGCTGCCCTTCACATACTGGCTTAAACATTGGAGCAATGCATAAATTCACTTATAGGCTATATCATTAGGCTATATCATTAGGCTATATCTTGGTTTAGCTCATTTGCCTCTCATTTTACTTTTATATTCCTCTACCACACTTAAAAGTGCAGTTAACTTCTTTGTGTCCATTGAGATTTGTAGAGCAGTGAAAGGTTAGGGTTCTAAAAATAGTGGTCCATGTGTCCAAGGAGAGGGGTGCCAAAATCTGAGAGGGGGATCGTGTGCATTCAGGGAGTTATAGTGTGTTCTTTGGGACTGTTTTTGGCTGTGACTCAGTATTAAACACAGACAACTGTTGTAGCTCAACTGCAACTGAATCTTCTCATTGATTTTCATTTCAGTACTTTTTTTTTGTTAGTTCATTGTATAATATACTTCATTCTTCTACATCCTGATCATGTTTTCTCTCTGTGTGATTACAGGAAAGAGGACCTTTCTAAGTGTGGGAAATGCAAACAAGCATTCTACTGCAATGTGGACTGCCAGGTATGATTTTGTTCTTCAAACTGCACAGTTAATTGCAATCAAATCCGTATCGCATTGAAGGGTCGCAAAGCAAATCACAAAGGCAGCATCTTCTGCACGTGATGAAATGGCTTTTCTCCATGGAGGCTGAAATGCATAGGATTCAGAGCCGTGGGAAGATATTTTAGTTAGGGGGCGCTGAGGGACAAAATTTACCCCCAAAATACTTTTTCTGTGCATAAATCCTATTTATTAACCTCTTAACTCCCGCCTGAACCGAGAGCATTTTCTCCAGTTCAGCTTTACCCAAATCCTGTAGGCCAGTGTAACGCCTCATTTGAACGACCTACAAAACTATATTGATCTTTTTCCTCACATCAGATTTTTTTTCATCATTGTTGGCCAGTCATCCCCTTTTTTCCAATTTTCGTGACTTTTTTGTCACTTTTTTGTCAAATTATCCGCATTTTTGTGTCAAATTCTTATCACTTTTTCGTCAATTTTTTCTAAATTTTTCGTCAAATTTTTCTCACTTTTTTGTCAAATTTTTGTCATTTTTTTGTACATTTTTTGTCACTTTTTCGTCCATTTTTTGTCCATTTTTCGTCCATTTTTTTCTCACTTTTTAGTCAATTTTTTGTCAATTTTTCGTCAGTGTTTTCTCACTTTTTTGTCACATTTTCCTCCTTGTTTTCGTCTCAGTTTTGTTGCTATTTTCACACCTTTTTTCCAGAAGCTTTTGGACTGGGGTAAAGCTGGAGAAAATGTGCTCGGTTCAGGTGGGAGTTAAGGGGTTAATATTGCCTGCAGTTCCCAAATTATCCACCAAGGGGTGCTGCAGCGCCCTCAGCACCCTGGGTTCCCACGGCCTTGATAGGATTCTTAGTATTTCTTCACTTCTAGACAAGTTCTCTATGTCACCTGTGAACTGAATATTGATAAATAAATAAAAAACATTGATAAACAAAAATGTATTAGTTGATTAGAATGATCCTGTTCGCAAAAATACAATCTTTTTTCTTGTTGTATAATTTGTAACCCATCGCCAACATTGTTAGGGATTTGGAGCCAGTGGGAAACAAAAAGCCCTTAAGGCTGTTGCTATGACAATGCATGCAGTTTATCCACCCTCAGTTTTGGCTCCATATTAAACACAAAAGTAGCACCGAAAAGCTTTGTATTTGAAATAAAGAAACATAACTTATTCATCAAGACAGAAGTAAGAACAGTTTTGTTTTATCGTGAGTTCAGGAAGTGTTGCTTTTGCTATTATGTACAGGTCTAACACTAAAACATTAAAATTATAAATGTTTAGTGGTAACTCTTGTTATTGGTGGTGACCATTGTTCTTTGTATACAGAGGGGGGATTGGCCAATGCATAAAATGGAGTGTGTCGCCATGTGTGCCTATGGAGAAAACTGGTGTCCTTCAGAAACCGTCCGATTAGTAGCAAGAATGATCCAAAAACAGGTAATTAAGATTTTTTTTTAAACGATGCTAGTGTTGATGAAAAAGTAACTGTTCTCATGATTTGGTTTGTTGTCTTGCAGAAAGGCACAGCAGAGCGTACGCCTTCAGAAAGACTTCTACTGTTAAAGGAGTTTGAATCCCGTAAGTAGGTGTGTTGTTAAATATGCATGCAGTTTTATTTTTGTGACTGTGGGCTTGTCTGTGTTGAAACTGTGTCTAATAATAGTATTTGCTGTCGCCTCCGGTCACAATTCTGTCCCCTACAGTTACTCCAACTCACAGTGGGACACAAATCCCAATTGCCTGCTGTAATTTCATTTCATATTCATTACTTTAAACGTCTGTGCCCTTGACGAGTTGTTTTAAATACTTTTTAGGTGAAGGTAGTTAGGGATGGGTATCGTTACTTTTTTTTTTTCCGATACCGATACCTGAATAATTCTTCTTCTTTTTTTTATAAATATGCCTATACTAAAATATTTTTCATACAGAACCATAAAACAGAACAATAACTGGTATCATTAAACAATACCCATGATTTTTATTTTGCCTCACCTGTTGCTTGAGCATACCAAATGATAAATGATCAGCTGCTGACCTCTGCCACCTGCCTATCACACGAGTGTCATTGGTCTGTACTGAATAACACACTAATAATTAGCCTTTTTGTATGTTTTTTATGTATCCCCAGACTTGGACAAAATGGACAGTGAGAAAGATGAGATGAACCAGGCAGACATTGCAGCACTGCATCACTTTTATTCCAAACACCTCCATGATCTTCCCGGGGAACAGGCACTCATTGAGCTCTTTGCGCAGGTAAAAATAGTGTTTTTGGTCAAACTGTTTAGTTTTTCTAGTGTTACATTTGATAATAAAATGGTGCTTGCAATTTGTAGGTTAATTGTAATGGTTTTACAATAGAAGATGAAGAGCTGTCTCATCTAGGCTCTGCAGTTTTTCCTGAGTAAGTTAAAGGTCAAGATGTAATGATGAAATGATAAAGGCCCTTATTTTCACTGATGGACTCCTCTGGTTTAGCAAAAAGCTAATCCAGGCATTAAGGTTATCCACAGACCAGTTTGTTCTCACAGCTACGTAAATGAATCTCTGAAATGTTAATTTACTGCCTCTATTGTGCTTCACATCAGCTCAATTTTCCCTCATTTATGTCATGCTATTCTTTACAGTGTAGCGCTTATGAATCACAGCTGTAGCCCCAATGTCATAGTCACTTACAAAGGCACTGTGGCTGAGGTCCGAGCCGTGAAGGAGATCAGCCCTGGGGACGAGGTAAATAATTAAACTCTCAGCTTTTGTGGATCCTGAGTAAACTTTTCACGTAAGCTTTGCTGTTAAGTTACGGCATTTCATTTGCTCTCCACAGGTCTTCAACAGTTACATAGACCTGCTCTATCCCACAGACGACCGCAAAGAGAGGCTGTTAGACTCTTACTTCTTCACATGTGAATGCACTGAGTGCACCAGCAAGTCAAAGGTACCGCTGAAGTGTTGATTCCAGGACTGGGAGATATGGCAAAAAATGACTTTTTCCCTCTCAAATTGATTGATCTCAGTTTACCATGTTCCATTTTCTTTTAATTGAAGTAAATTCCGTCCACTATAAAAGAGTTTCTATTTTTATATTCTTCAAAGTCTAAATAACACTACAAACTATGAGCTGTAACTGCTGCAGGGTTGGTGTAGACGTATCCATTAAAATAACATGCTCAGAATGACATCAGATTTTTCGGTTTAAATTTGATTATTTGCACCGGAATTGGTTCTTTCATTTCATGACTGTTTTGTATTATGTTTGTTTGGATTGTTATGTGAGCTCTTGTTTTACGCAGGATAAAGCCAAAATGGCCATCAAAAAGTTGAGCACTCGGCCAGAGCCAGAGGAAATTCAATCTATGGTCTGTTACGCCAAGAATGTCATTGAGGAGTTCAGGCGAGCTAAGCACTACAAGAATATCCTTTTTGTAATCAGAGCTGTTGTGCATCTTGATCGAGTTTCATTTGACCACACACTGTGAGCCTTTAGGCTGTGGTTCTGTGTTTTCTTTAACTCCATGGCACCTCCGAGTGAACTGCTGGAGATGTGTGAACTAAGCCTAGAAAAGATGGGAGCCATGTTTACAGACACCAACGTGTACATGCTGCACATGATGTACCAGTCAATGGGAGTATGCCTCTACATGCAGGACTGGGATGGAGCCATGAACTATGGAGAGAAGATTGTTCACCCATACAGGTATTTGAATAAAATAAAAATGTATTAAATTGTTGACATCTTATGTGGAAAAAAAACAAAAACACTTTTTTTGTCTGCAGTGTACATTATCCCGCCTACTCCCTGAATGTGGCATCTATGTATCTGAAATTGGGACGTCTGTATTTAGGACTAGAAAAGAAATCTCAAGGGGTAAAAGCTCTGAAAAAGGTAATAAAAAAGTATTTTTTTAATGTATGATCATATTAGAGCAGTGGTTCTCAAACTGTGGCGCGTGTTCTATTGGTGGTACTTAGACCTGTTCAGATTATACTCGGGACATCTGCAATTTTAGACATATCATTTCAGATAATTTTATTTATGCTTTTGTAATGTATTTAACGTGGGTGTTTGGTTCAGACATGGTTAACGCCCAGTTTAGACACAATTTAGGTCAACTGTAGATCCCTTAGTCCTTGGAAGGTCAAATATTTTCTATGGTGTTACTCGGTGTAAAAAAAAGTTTGAGAACCACGTCATTACAGTGTTAAAGTTAATACATTTTTTGTTTTTGTTTTTTCAGGCACTGGCCATTATGGAAGTTGCTCATGGTAAAGATCACGATTATGTAGCTGAGGTCAAACGAGAAATTCAAGAGCAAAAGTAGAAGTGATGGTGCATGGACCTAACAAAAGAAACACTGGCTACAACATAAAACAGGAGTAACTGCATGGCAGACAGTACCGGCACCTCTTGGTGCATATGTCCAATATTTGATTCATTGGATTGTCATCAATTCAGTCTGAGTAGATTTGATTACTAAGATAGATGCTTTCAGTTTAAAACTAAACTGCTAACAACATAAATGTTATTATGTATGCATTTCCTTGAACAAAGGGCAGTCTCCTTTGATACCACTCTGGCTCAAGGCAAGGCCTTGATGAGATTCATGCAGTTTTTGAAGTGTTCTGATATGACAATGATGGGACAATATTAATTAGGGAAGCTGTTTCTAACAGCCCCCAATTTAACCTACATTTTCTTTTGTCATGTCAATTTTCTGACTTAATTTTCAACTGTGAAAAATGATGTACAGAGTAGCAACCAAGCAAATCTTGTGTCGAGAAACTCCTTGACCGAGCTGTCATTGATGTTTGGCTTGTCTTACAGTGCTGTTTGACTATTATGTTTATGTTGTTTCTGTTTCTCAGTCTTGAGTTATTGTTCAATGTTAAATGGTTTACCACTGAGAAGTAACCAACAGTTCATGTCTTTATAGTTTCTTTTTAACTGCGGTGCTGATCTTTAGACCAATTTGTCAAAAGAAGAATTGCTTTGTAATGACCCTTGTTCTCAGGGAAAAGTACAAAGCACAGTAGCTTTGATGTCTGTCATGTCAAATCTTTGGGTACTCGATTAGTTTTCAACGATTACTTCTACAATTGAAGACCACACATGAAGTCACAGACAGTGTCCCTTTTTTAAAGTAATAGACTGAATATAATTATTTTCATTTTATTTAAGGAAATACATTATTATGAGCTTTAGATTCTAAACAAAAAACATATAATTCTTGAAATGGTTATTTAATTTTAACCAATTTGATTTATATATATATATATATATATATATATACCTGTGTCACTAAACAAATACAAACTGTTCATAAACATCCGCACAGTACTGGGTCCTGCCATCTACTGTCAGTGGTCCTGCCTTACTATAGGTCTCTATGCATCCGACAGTGAATCAGTTTCTGCTTTAAAGAAAATGGTATTATGTTCAATAGTTATGAATGGTGAAGTACTACCTGAATTGATAAAAGAATCTTAATGGATGATTTGTTAAATCAAATATGCACACTGCTGCAATGTAGAGGGTATCTGTATGTTTTTATTGTAGCATCACCAGTCAGACTATTTCTATCTGGCTGACATACAATGCATGCCATGCCTTGCAACTTTGAAAAGAATTATTCAAAAGCATTAAAAAAAAAATACTGCAGTTCATTTTTGTTATTTTATATTATGATGACTGTTCGAGTTTGAAGAAATGCTTTAATCTTTTTTTTTCCTGGTCTGTTTTCTTGTACAGCTAAATAAAACATGCAAACCTGCTTTTGTGTTTCCACTTTTCTCTTACAAAGACGATAATAAAAGCCCGCTCCTCTTGATTACTTGCTTGCATGGCAGGAAACACGCCTTTGTCTGTAGGGGGCGCTGTTGGCACCGTGCAGGACGTGCAGCCCATACGTCACATGTTCCAACCAATCACAATCTCTTTCTCCTAAGTTTGAATCTGACCAGAGGAACACAACACACAAAACAGAGACAGAGGAGCATCGCGCCCAAAGTGAGTACTTTATAAACACACGAGATTCAGAATCATCAACAACCTGGTTTATTCCGGAGTCCGGACTGTTCTGAGTTTAATCAAAGCAACTGTTTTGTTTCCGATTGTTGGATCTCGCTTGTTTGTTAACGTAACAGTTAACGTTGTGTCCGTGCTTCATCTACGTCTGTCCCCGCTCCGTATAAGCAACGTTTGACCACTCTGAAGTTAATAGAAATCATTGGCTAGTTAATTAACATATTTTTAACGATTTGTGTTTAATTGAACGTCATTTGTAAACATAAGGGTGTTGTTAATGTCCAAATGAAAGACAATTACCTTAGTAGCATCTACACAAGCCGAATCATTGGCATTGCAGAAAATGTTGCGATTGAGTTTAAAAACAAAAAAATCAAAGCAACCGTTGTTTTTTGCCAGTTATAACCAAATAAAACAATACCAGTTGTTTTTCTCTGTTTTACACTTAGCGAGCGTTAACATTGCATTGTTGATGTGCATGAACAGGTTATTAACCATGAGCTGGGCGGTGGAGGAGTGGAAGGATGGCCTTCCAGGGAAAGCCCTGCAGAGGATTCAGGAAATGGAGGTTCAACTGGACAAACTGAAGAAGGAGCGCAGCCAGAAACAGTTTCAGATGGACTCCTTAGAGGCTGTTCTACAAAAGCAGAAACAGAAAGTCAGTGCATTTCATATTCAAACAAATACTTTTTTTTTTTTCACATGAAAAATACATATTTTTGTGTCTCAGGTGGACAGTGAACGTAACGAAATATCTTCACTTAAAAGAGAAAATCAGTCTCTAGTAGAATCATGTGACTCTTTGGAAAAAGCCCGTCAAAGAGTTGTCCATGACCTCGGAGTTAAAGAGCAGCAGGTAATAACACAATATTTCTTTAAAAAAAAAAAAAAAAGTACTGTTGTTCTTTGTCAAGCGCTGTCATAAATAACAAGTGCTATTTTAGGTAAACTATCTTGAAGGTCAGCTTAATGCATGTAAGAAGACAATTGAACGACTGGAGCAGGAACTTAAAAAGTAAGTTTAGTTTTGAGTACATGTTTTTCAGGGTTTCCATGAGAAGAAGCATTAAAATTGTGCCAAAATCAAATAAAATGTTATTAAAAAGCGTTACGTGGCATTCAAACTGTCAAACATATCCAGTTGCAGTTTTGACTGAAACTTACCACATTTTTCTTTTTTTGTTCAAAAGTTTTCCAATTTTGTCCAATTCTCTTTCCTCTGTTTGAGGAAATGTTTGCCAATCTTGAGAAAAGAAATATATATTTTTTTGCGTTTATGGCATTGAAATATAGTATTTGGGCATTGAAATTTAAAATAGTATTAAAAAGCATTAAATTTGACTTGCTTCTGCCTGTAGAAACCCTGTTATTCTTAAACACGTTTAATTATAACACTGATAAACTGGCAAAGAATGGTATTTAAGAAGCTGCCTTTCTGTCTTTCCAGACACAAATCTGAATTTGACCGTTCACAACCTGCTGGTGCTTCTTCACTGGCCTCGTCATCTGAATTTCAAGCATTCTCCACTCCACAGAAAGGTTTTGCAACTCCAGCTCCCGTCCAGACATACAGATCTCAAGGTACTGCCGCATATTCACGGTTTATTTTGATTTTTCTATGATTTTCTAAGATGTTTTTTCCTTGTAAAGACAACAAACTGGATGACCTTCTAGAAAAATACAACCAGGAAGTAGAAGAAAGAAAGAGACTAGAGAATGAACTGAAAATTCTACAGGTCAAAGTAAGTGCAGGTGTTTATGACATTATTATTTTGGTATCTGCTGGCCAGATTGGTAATTAACTTTTAATTCTGATTGTAAGACATTAAACCAATCAGTCCATGCGAGTCAGGGCAAGGACATTGCTGCCCGCCAACAAGCAGGCTCTTCTATTTTCCCTTGGCAACAACAAGAGCAGACCCACAGCCGCCACTCTCAAGATGCAGTGGAGACACCTCTGAAAAGGAGAGGCGCTTCTCTGTGGGATCTCCATGATGAGACGCCCATAAAACCCAGCCAGCGTTTGAGCTGTGCTGTCGCAATGCCGAGTCCCAGTGGATCTTCTCAACAGATGGACCAACTCAAGACGCTAAATCAAGGTGTTGCTTCAATAGACATGACTAAATTACTTGAAACTGCTCACTATAGACCATTGTGATTATGTACGATCTCTGTTTTCTTCAGAACTCCGCTCACGTGTGTCAGAGCTGGAAAGAAATTTGGCTCATCATGAAAAAGAAATAAAGAGTCAGGCCTCCAAATTACAAGACCTGCAAACTCAGCTGACTCAAGCTCACAAGGATCTAAGTGAGCGTGACAGAGACTTGACCAAAAAGGGCCATGAGCTCACCCAGGTTACAGACAAGCATCAACAGGTTCAGTCCAAGGTACCAAATGTGATATCAGATATCTATATTGGGGAGTAATGTTTTGTTCAAGATGACTGACACTGCTCTCTTTTAGTGCACATCCGTTGAGCAAAAGCTAAAGCAGGTTACTGAGGAGATGAACTGCCAAAGGCACAATGCAGAGAGCTGTAAAAGAGCCCTGGAACAGAAACTCAAGGACTTGGAAAGAGATAGTCAGAAGGTAATAACAAAATCAGTAATTAATAATTTGTCAAATGAAACTGAACATTGTACAATTACTTTTGCGAAGGAGCTTTCCCAGTTGCAGAATACACATCAGGCTTCAGAACGGCAAATGAATCAAACTCAAACAAAGCTAACACAAGAAATTCAACAATCTAAGAAGGACTTTAATGTTCTCCAGTCTAACATAGAAAAGGTAATTTAGCCTACGGTAATTGTTTTCATGAAGTTTTCTTTGCTGATCATTCACCATGTGCACTTTGTCACAGTTGAATTTTCAAAAAAGTAACCTGGAAAAGGAAGTTGAGGAGCATAAACAGAAATTGTTGAGGTCAGAGCAAAGCCTTCAGGCCTGTCAAACTAAAGAACAAGATCTTCGGAAGAAAATGGAGGTGTGTTGTAATTTTGAAATATTTTTAAAAAGAGAGACTTTTTATTTAATGTTTAATTTAATTGTTGTACTTGCTATATATTTTTCTCCGTTTTTCGTAGGAGCTCCAAAGAGACAAAAACTGTGTCTCTGTGCAGTTAGATCAGAGCAACAGACGTCTGAGTCAGCTGGAGGATGAGAAGAAGAGCACCGACCAAAGGCTAAAGCACAACCAGGGTCTTCTCGATGACCTCAAAGGTAAAGCATTAAAACAAATGATGCGCCAGATGAAATATGTTTTGCC
Source organism: Gobius niger (assembly GCF_951799975.1). Classification (NCBI taxonomy): domain Eukaryota; kingdom Metazoa; phylum Chordata; class Actinopteri; order Gobiiformes; family Gobiidae; genus Gobius; species Gobius niger. The sequence continues at coordinate 21,206,395 of NC_136855.1, read as the reverse complement.
AAGTTCCAATTGTTTTTTTTCCCTTCCTCTTTGAAAGCTAAATCTGAGGGGCAAACAGATGAACTTAAAAAGCTTCAAACTAAACTAGAGCAGCAGACGTGTGACTTGGATAACATGAAAAGGATGCTGGCTGAAGCGGAGACTACAAATTCCAAGTAAACTAGTGTTCATTAACAAATGATAGATTCATTAATTGTAATGTAGTGCATCTGTGAACTATTTTGCTTTGCTTTGTAGGTCTCAGAGTGATCTCCTGAAACAGAAACAAGAGTGTGAGCAGGTTACTAACAAAATAAATGTCTTGGAGAAAGAGTGCCAAGAGCTGAAATCCAGCCTTGTTGCCTGTCAAAATGAGCATGCAGAACTCAAACAAGCACATGAAGCTCTTTTGCAATGGAAGTCTGAAAAGGAAAGTCTTATCAGTGATACTGAGGCTGTACAAAATGGGCTCAAGGAGCAACTGAGCAACTCTGAGAAGAGTGTCAACGTGCTGAACGAAGCTAATGATGGATTAAAAGTAAGACACTATTTTGCTTTTTACTTTGATGGCATGAATCAAATGTTCACTAAGACGTCTTACATGTGATGCTACAGAAGCAACTGGCTGTAGCAGAGGATCAGCACAGCAGTCTCTCCACTCAGTTAGACTCTCTGAAAGGAGAACTCTTGAACAAGTGCACAGAATTAGAGGAGAGGGAGCACCACTACAAACAACTCGAGTCCAAACTCTCAGAGACTGGACTCAAACACTCCAAAGACTTAGAAAATGTTGGACTACAAGTATCACAGCTTGAGACTCAAGTGAGTTATTTTCCCCTTCTTTTAACACTACAAAATTCTACTGACAATTCTTACTGATTTAAAGGTACTTAATGTTACTGTAATTAGGTAAAAGATCTTCAGATGCGCCTGCAAAAGGAAGTGACCCGGGCAGAACAGGCTGAGAGGATGAACACCCAGCTCCTGGAGGAACAGCAAGAAGCGACTGACTTGATCAGGTCCAAGGAGCAGCTGGTGGAGCTGGGTCGCACTGAGATCAACCAACTCAGAGAGAGTCTTTCTTTGGCTACTGTGCAGCTGGAGGAACAGACCGCACGGTACTGCTTTTAATTACTGTGACACTGGAAGTTTTTGCTAGTTGATCTGTATAGTGTACTATGATTGGGATATGATGATGCATAAAAACCCTATATATTTTACTACGGTGCATCTTCTCATTTTTGGCAGGGGGGCTGAGGAAAAGGCATTGCTTATGCAGCGCTGTGAGGAAAGTGTATTATTGAAGGAAACAGAAACTGAACAGCTGAAGTTACATTTGGAGGAAGCCCAACAAGAGCAACTCCTGGCCAAAAATAAAGTATGTTCCTAAAATGTCACCCTGATACCTATTTTTTGTTTAGTTGGTTTTGCTTGACGCAATAAATGTGTAATAACTGTGTTTTAGATCACGTCTATGGATCAGTTCCTGAAGGTTCAGGAGCAATTGGGAGAAGAGCTGCAGAAGCGAATTAAAATGTTGACTGAAACTGTCGAAGAGCACAAAAAAATGCTAAAGGAAAAAACAAATGAAGTTGAACAATTAAAGCAAGACTTGAAGATTGTGCAAGATCAGGCAGAAGAGAAGGACAAGTGCCTCAAAGAGGCTACAGATCAGATGGCGTCTTTGGAGAGTCAAAAACTTCAACTGGAAAACTCAATTAAAGAAATGAAGCAAGAAAGAGAGGCAAGTATATCATTTATGAGTTCAGGGATTTTAAGTTTAGCATTGTAATGTATTCTTATTTGCTTTGTCTATAGATTTCCAACAAGACAACAACTCAAAAGATGAATGACCTTCATGATGAAATTTCCTTATTACAAAAAGAAGTAGCTGAAGGCAAATGTGCTGCAGACAAACTTTCTGTTTCTGAGAATGAATTGAACAAGGTTAATCAGGCTCACTCCGAACTAAAAAAGTGTCTGGAAGCCCTTGAGAAAGAACACCTATCGGTTACTGAAATCAAGTCTAATTTGGAGAACAGCATTGTGGAGAAAAATGCTCTGATCTCTTCTTTGGAGCTCAATATCAAAGAAATGACACATAAAATGGAAACGGAATCAGAGAATCATGCGTCAGAGATCGAGCTCTTCCAAAGTGAAGAAGGAAGACTGAAAGACTTACTTAAAGAAGTAAAACAAAAAGAAGCTGCAATTAAAACAGAACTGAGATCTCGCCGAGAGGAAATCAAGACTATGAAGGTGACAATATCTGCTGCTTCCAGTGGTTTACAAGAGAGAGACAACGAGATTAAAACCCTAAATGAGAAACTGAAAACAACGGAAGCAGAACAAAGTAAAACTGCAGAAATCCTGAAGGAGAAGATGGAGGCTATGAACAAAATAAAGGTTTGTCCTATTTCAATTTTTTTTTAAATTATCATAACCAAGTTTAATAAATTATAATTATTCAAGGTGCAACTGGAGATGCTCCAGATGGACCTGGAGGACAATGAAACTGTCATGAATTCGTTTGACAGTCAAACAGAGGAGCTGAAGAGAACTGTAGAGTCGCTAAAGGCTGAACTCGCTCACAGCAATTCCCAGATGTCTGTAATGGAGGTCAGACTGGAGGATAGCAAAGCGCAGGTCAGTTATAGCATTTTTTTAAACCTCTTCTTAATATCAACCACAAATGAAAATTAAATGGGCTTCTGTTCCCAGGTGTCGGTCTTGGAAACCCGGTTAGAGGAAATACAGACTCAAAACACTTCACTTGAGTCCCAGTACGTCACGGCCAGAGAGGAGCTTATGGACAGAAGCTGTGAAATAATGCGACTTGAAGAAGAAGCTGCCAGACGAACACAACTGGAAGATGATGTTACTGAACTGCAGAATGAATCCAACAAGATCAGAGCAGAAAATGAAAAGTTAGAGGACACCCTGAGCCGTGTAACAGAATACAAAGACCTTATACTCACAGAGAAAAATAATCTTGAGAATGCCATCATCCAAGTTAATATTGAAAAGAAAGATCTTAAAGACAGAATGAACCACATAACTGAAGAGAACAGAGCACTGCAGGGCAAACTAGAACAAGTAGCTCAAATTGAAGCTAAACTCAGTGACTTGACTTCGGAAAGAAATTGTTTAGCAACAGAGTTACAAGAGGTTATACTAGAAAGGGATATGGTCGTCTTGAAAAATAATGAGTTGGTTGGAGAAAATGGGCAACTAGAAACTAAAATATCTGAAGCCCTTGAGCAAAGGGACCATTTGCATAAAACTATGGATGGTTATACTTCTGAGCTTGCCTTGCTCAGGGATGCAAAGCAATGTTTGGAGAAGTCCCTCACATCATGTCAGCAGGACATGGAAAAGCTCAAAGAGCAACTAGGCAGAAGCTGTGAGATAACGCAATTAGAGGAAGAAGCTGCCGCGCGAAAACAACTGGAAAATACTGTCGCTGACCTGCAGGATGAACTTAACAAGATCAGGGCAGAAAATGAAAAGTTACAGGCAACTCTGAGCCAGATAACTGACCGCTTGAACATCCTCACTGACGAGAACAGACAGCTAAAGAATAATATTGAAGAGTTTGGCCAACTTGAGACTGATATGAAAGTAGTGATTTTAGACAAAACTGATGTGGAGGCTGGGATACATAAGACCGCACAGGAAAACCATTTGCTTGTCAGAGATGAGTTGGAGCAGTCACTTTGGTCTTCACAACAGGACCTGGCTAAGCTCAAAGAGGAATTGGACGTGAGAGAAAAGAAGTACGAAGAAGACCTCAAAGAAAGGTATAAACCCCCTTTCCTCCAAAATATATATTAATTTAGAAATAATTATAATTGTTTTTATTTCTCAGGGGAAGTCATTTTGAAGTGGAACAGGCCAGACTCCACCAGAAACTTGCTGACTTACAGACAGAACTGTCTGTCTTTAAAGAGAAGTATGACATGTTGCAAGAACAAGTAAATCAACAGCATGACGAGATAGTGCAGCTCTGTGAACCAAAGGTCACAGAAAGTTCAGCTGTGACATGTAACTCCATCGAGTGTGATGAAATTGAAATTAATGGTGTGTATATTGTCCCTTGTTTTGTATTTAGTTTTAATTATGCCATTCTAACAACTGTGAAATCTCAGCATGTGAGCAGCATACAGAGGAGGAGACCAGTATGGAGGTCATAGGAGAAGATGCAAACATTGTCCCTGAATCACATTTCAGGTAAGACTCTTTTAGTCCGTATGACTTTGAATTTCCTGGTTTTCTCAAACATTAAAGGGATCATTTCTCTTACATAGCGGTGAGGTGGAGCATATCTCAGATGTGTGGCCAAAAGAGTGCTTGCAGAACATTTGTGCCGATGAGGAAAGGTTTATTGGAGAAGAACATCAGGTAAATCAAGTTCATATTTATGATCTTATATTGTGAAAATGTTATAACTTTAATATCCCAGTGAGTTTACCTATTTTATGTTATTTGTGTTTTCTCTAGCTACCAGAAGACAGTGATGCTCTCTTAAAAAATTCAAATGATTCTCATCAAAACATGAAATCCACAGGTAAAAAATATCAATCAAAACATTGATTTGTATGGTACACAAAATGTGTGTTTTTGTTTTTTTTAACATCTTTTTTTAATACAATTTTAGAGTCCCCTGAAACACAAGTTCAGCTTGAGTTGGATGGGGAGGCAGGGAATGACAAACTGCAGACCCTCCACTGTGAGATAGATTTATTGAATGCTGACCTTGAACTGAGAAAAGAAATGAGCGCTGAAATGAAAGCTTATGTCAAAAACCTGGAAAACAAAATGACTGGTGTTGAGAAAGAAGCACACAAAGCCATAGATAAACTAAAGATTGCCTTGAAAGAAAACTGTGGTCTTGTCAATCAGGTACATTGTACAGTTACAGTTACAAATGGAGTAAAAAAAAAAAAAAACCTGACTTGAATATTCCCTTTGTATTTCATAGATTGGTAAGTTGTCAGCAGACAATGAATCTTTGACACTGCAGCTACAAACAGCTAAATGCCAGTTGACTGATATTATGGAGATGCTCGAAGGACTAGAGATGGCCAAAGGTATTTCTTTTACTGTGTTGTAAACACAGTTGTAACTGTTGTAAACAGTTTGTTTAGATTAAATGAAATGTCTTGTGCTGCTCATAGGTGGATGGGATGAGAGGTTCCTTCAGCAGGAGAGCGAGTTAAAAAGGGTGCGCTCAGAAAAAGCCAATTTGGAGCAGCACATTCTTGGAATGGAGGCGGAGATGGAGACTCTGCTGGAGGAGGGCACGAAACTGAAGCAGGATATTGAGAGTCAAAGACGTGCCTGCTCTGGACTGGAGAGCAACGTAGAGAGACTCATGTCTGAGGTAAATATTGTTTTTGTCTCCAATTTTTCATGAGCTGAACTCAAAAACATAAAACATATTTTTTTTATACACAATAGACCCTTTTCTCTCAAATATTGTTCACTGCGACAGTAGCTCTCATGATAGAGCGGGTCGTCCTATAACCAAGAGGTTGGTAGTTAGAATCCCGGTCCCGCAGGTGCATTCTGTTGTTGTGTCCTTGGGCAAGATATTCATCCTCCTTGCTTCCAGTGTCTGCATACAACACTGGTGTATGAATGAGAGTGAATGGGTGAGTGGTTCATTGAAGTGCTTTGCGTGCCTGATGTGGTTGGGGAAGCGCTATATAAATGGAAACCATTACCAAATCTGAAAAGATTGTGTTAGTGAGCACACCTCACAGGTGTGGCATATCAAGATGCTGATTAGACGGCATGAATCTTGTGTGCCTAAGGTTGGCCACAATGAAAGTCCTTTTTGAAATGTTCAGTTTAACAATGCCACAGAAGTCTCAAGTTTTGAGGGAGTGTGCAATTGGCACGCTGGAGGCAGGAATGTCTCACACACGCAGACCACGTGTAACTACACCAGACCAATACCTCCACCTCCAGCATGTTCATCTCCAAGATCATCTGAGACCATCCACCTGGACAGCTGCTGCAACAGTTGGTTTGTATAACCGAAGAATTTCTGCACAAACTGTCAGGAACATGGTCGTTATCACCAAGGTCTCAGCCTGACTGCAGTTTGTCGTCGATGAGGTCTGGCAAGTTGGAGAGGTGCTCTTTTCACGGATGAATCCCAGTTTTCACTGTTTGCAGCAGATGGCAGACGGCATGTGTGGGGGAGCGGTTTGCTGACTCAATATTGTGAATCGATGGGTTACACTATGGGCAGGCGTAAGGAACATGGGTGCATTTTGTTGATGGCATTTTGAATGCACAGAGACATAGGCACCAATCCCGTGGGGCTGGGTCACCCACTCAAATCTTATTGTGCCATTCTTATTAGAGTGTTCTTTTACCTAAGGCACACCTGTATAATATACATGTGGTCTAATCAGCATGATAGGCCACACTTGTGAGGTGGGATGGATTATCTCAGCAATGGATAAGTGCGCGTTTCAGATTTTTGAACAGTATTTGAGAGAAATGGGTTTATGGTACATATAAAAATGTTTAATGTCTTTAAGTTCAGCTCATGAAAAATGGAAGCAACAACAAAGGTGTTGCATTGGTATTTCGGTTCAGTGTACATGGTCAGTACTGTAAGTCATGCAAGAGCATCGATACTAGATGTGTTCAGACAATTGTATATTTGCTGTGGGTTATTCAAATAAATAATTTGAAAGAAGACCTTATGTCTTTAAAACTCATGTTTGGCTAACTGTTGTCAAAGCAAAATTGCAACATCTCCACAGAGACAAGCCGGTGACGGCCAACAACCAGCAAAGCTTCGAGTCATGTCTGAGAACAGGCGAGCTCACTCATGGTAGAGACACGTGTTTAGGGTAATTTTCCCCAATCAAACACTCGTAATTAGATAAACACTTGTTTTTTATCATCGGCTGAAATGTTACACAGTATGGCTTTACGTAATAAGGGTAAGGTAGGGTTTGACCATTGAAACTATTTTATAAAGACATCACAGTGTAACAACTGTATTTGCAGAATACTCAGCTGAGGTCAGAACTTGTCTCCTGCACTGAGGAGAGAGATGATTTGAGCCAGTCTCTGTCCCAGTGCAAGGTTCAGGTGAACTGCCTGGAAAAGACCAACACTGACACGAGAGAGCTCATTTCAATCCTGGAGGACGACATCAGAGCGAAGACAAAGGAGTTTGACGTCCTGCAAAAGAACACCGAGAAAACAAGAACAGAAAGGGTGCAGGTACTGTAGATGCATATAAATCTTGATGATATTCTTTCTTTGTGAATCTTGGTGTTCATTTAATTTTATTGTTCAAGATGTTGGAGCAGATAAAGACTCTAGAGCAGACCCTATGCCAGCAGACTGGAGAGAAAGAAGAGCTTATTGGCCATCTGGAGAAAATACAGGAGGATCACACTTGTGATATCAACAACACAGAGTCCATGGCCACTAAGATACAGGTGAAAGACTTTATACACATATACTTTCACTTTAAAGTATATGTTTGATGTAGCATTCACCGTCTCCTGTTTTGACTTAGACTCTAGAGGGCGAAGTGACTCGTCTGACACATTCCTTGGAGTCTTCGCTCTTGGAAAAAGGAGAGATTGCTTCAAGACTAAATACCACACAAGACGAAGTGCAACAGATGAGGACCGGTATTGAAAAGCTCCAAGTTCGCATTGAGGCCGATGAACGCAAGAAAAAGAAGATGAGCGAACTGCTTAAGGGTATGTACCGTATCTTTAAATGACTAGTTTTTGTTAAAGACCATTTGTGTAACTCTGGCCTGTTTGTTTTAGCTGCACAAAGGAAATTTGACTCGCTTCAAGATCGTATTGAAGCTCTTGAGCGCGAGAAGGAAGATGTGGAGCAGAGTCTTGAATCAGCTGTGGTCCAGGTAAACAAAGTTCCCTGAAAATAAATGTGATCTGAAATCTGGTTTAAAATGTAAAACTCTTATGCAGGCAGAAAGTGTTAAAGCTGAACTTGAAGAGGAAAGAAGAAAGGTATTTTGTTGAAAGACCTACAGTATATTTGTTTTTACTATTGTTACATGATGCGTTTCTTTTGAAGGTTGAGGAGGAGAAAAAGGAACTGAGTGAAAAACTGACAGAGCTCTCGACTGCACTGGACAACCTCAAATTAGAGAAAGAATGCATGGAACAAGAACTTCAAATAAAAAGAGAAGAAATTGAAGCACTGAAAGCAGCGAAAGATGAACTGGAGCGAGGTCTGGAGCAACTACAATTAGACAAACAGCAAGAAGTGCAACTCTTGGAGAGGGGAATGAAAGACGCTGCTGAACGACAGACGAGAGAAGTGGGAGAGCTCCAAATGCAGCTCAAAGACTTTCAGAGTAAATTGCTTTCGCTTGAACAGAAAAGTGCTGAATTGGAGGCTGAGAAAAAACAACTCCAATCCTCGTTATTAGAGTGTGAGAACGAGAAAGAATCTTTACAGATGTCATTGCATAATTTGCAAGCAGAAGGGCAGAGTCTTCGCACAGAGCAAGAGGAGCAGTTCTTGGACAGACAAAACCAAATTGCTCGCATTGAAGTTTTGGAGAATGAAATCAGAGAACTTAAAACCCTCATCATAGCCAAGGAGGAAGAGCAGAAAGCTTTGGAGGAAACCAAGCAGCAGGAAGAAGCACAGAGACAAGCTTCAGTACAGTCCATCACAACTCTCACAAAGGAAAAAGAAGAGATGGAAGAGCAAAACAGACGGGTCCATGAGGAGAAAGAGCAACTACAGTCCTCCCTTACTTCAGTCAAACAGGAGAGGGAAGAGCTGCAGTCTGCTCTGGCGTTAGTGAAAGAGGAAAATGAAAACTTGCATTCAAACCTGTTATCGATGGAGAAGACCAAAACTGATATGGAGCAGTCAATTACTTTATTTGAGCAAGATAAACTGAAGCTGAATCAGGAAAAACAGACACTGGTGACAGAGGCGCAAAAATGCCAGTCTTTGATCAGTTTGTTAAAGGAAGAAAAAGATGAGCTAAATACAAAGATGTTTACACTTGAGGAAGAGAAATTGACATTAGAGGAGGCAAAAGAAAAACTAGAGGGTCAAAAGGAGATTCTCCAGTCTCAGGTTTCATCAATGGAAAAGGATCTGGAAAAAAACAATTCTTCAATCTCTGAACTAAATAATCAGGTAAAGTGTTTTCTTTTTCTGTGTAATTGAATCATTACAGCTTTAGAGATCAAGATCAACAAATACCCTTTTTTTCCCTAGGTGTCGGAGCTGACATCACGTGCTGCTTGTCTCACAAAGGAGAAAGACTCTGCTCTAGGCAAAATCAATCTTTGGATGAAAACCTGTAAACAACTGGAAGAGGAGAAGCAGTCCATGTTGAATACAGCAGGTGAGTGTCACCTCTTAATCTAGAGTTGATTAATATATGATTTATTTCTTTAATCTTTCATCGTTATTTTTAGTGAGTGAAAAAGGCAATGAGGATGTGGGCCAGCTCAAGATGGCAGCAGAGGAGAGTGAGAAAGAAGTGCAGAGTTTGAAGGCTGAGCTTGAAGTGAAGATGAACGAGGCTCAACAAAATGACACGAAAGTAGAAGAACTTATCAACACTCTGGAGGCAATAAAGACGGAATTGGGCTTAAAGAACAAAGAGTTGGAAGAAATCAAGAGTGACTTAAATGAACTGAACAAACTTGTAGAGGAGAAGAGCCAAGAAGCCGATGAAAGCATTGGCAAGTACTGTGCTCTGATGATCGAAGTGCACAAACTGGAGGAGGTCAACAATGCTCTGAGTGCACGTATTGAACAGCTCACTAACAAGCCAACCCGTAAATCTAATGCTAATTCCAGCTGCACTGAGGGCCTTCGTCGCTCAAGCAGGAAGTCCTCTTCCAAACTGTACTTGACAGACAATTCTGAAAACATCCCGTCCACCCCTCAGCGCTCCCCTTTGGGAACAGCAAAGAGGGGCCACCGTGACATCACTGACAAAGACGCCGCTCAAGAGGCTCTGCGCAACCTGACCAAAAAGATTAAAGCCACTGTTGCCACAACACCCAAACCCCAGGCACAGGATGAAGACTTCAAACCAGAGGGGCTGCCGGAGCTGGTGCAGAGAGGTATCCTCCAAATATTCTGTTTGTGTTAAGCATAACATATAAAGGATTGTTATTTATGTATGCTGGTATTTGGTATAACGTATTTGTTTCTTCTAGGTTTCGCTGATATTCCTCTTGGCGAGGCCAGTCCTTTCATTATGAGGAGAACCACTGTGCGCCGCTGCAGCCCTCGACTCATGTCGAAACAAGTCCCGACAGCCTCAGATGCTGAAAAGGTAAATAGTACACAGGCCTAATGAGACCAGTCCTTTATGGCCTCTGCCCTCCCTGTGTTGCTTGTCAGGTCACTTTGCTGTAGATAAGTCAGCTGAGATGAGGTGCAGGTGGCTTAGGACAGATAATGCACTATTAGGCTCAGGAGCACTGAGTTTTAGGGTTTGAAGGGACTTCAACATTATTCAGTTTGTGTATTGTTGTTGTATTTTTGACTGGTTTATTCACACAGGTTCTGGAGCCTCTTCACCTGCAGAGCCCTTCTGCCGATTTAGCTCCAAACAGCTCCAACAGGAAACGTCGATCACAAAGTGCAAAGGATCAAGAGACTTCTGAACCACAGGGGGAAAATTGTCACGTTCAATAGGTTTCTCACATGCACATCCCACATGTATATAGCTACCACACTTTTTAGTGTATGCACTAAATAACACTTTTCTCACATAACATCTCACTATAGTATTTGACTGTGTCCTTATTCTTAATGTATTATTTCACATGAAGCATAAACCTACACATTTTAAAGACTACAATTTTTGACACCTTTAAGATTTACTTAGCTTTATTTGTTTCATGTTACTTAGTTATATTGTTTATCCTTTTTGTTCTTTCTTGTATTTTGTGCAAAAGACCTTGTCGTTAGAAATTACACTGCTTCATGTATCATCTCTTTGCTTATGGCAGCTAAGTTTGTGTAGACTGTGCAAACTAATTATTGACCCACTCATTTTTTGTTTTACGAATGTTTCTAGATCTGTGTATTATGTAAATAATTGACCAAACTTACGTTTTACTAAAATGATCTATTATCAAGAAAGTTTGTGTTGTTGTTTATTGAACTTAAATCAACATGAACATTATTACATGGTTAACAGAGGAAAATGTTAGACCTTTTTGTGAGTGTGCTGGTCTGAGTCTGTTGACCGCGTAAGTGTAAATCACAGTCTATAAAACCTGGCCCCCCCTCTTCACAAAACAAGAAATTATTTGATCTTTGCAGTTCAGATCAAAGGGTTGGAGTGGGTGTACATAAACAAGGTACATTTCCATAATAAGTATAAAGGTGTTCTTTCATAATTCCATATTATTCCCTCCAGCATCCTGAAGCTTGTTGAGACAGTGTCTTTGATGGATGTGGAAGGTGGCTGCCATTTAAATGATCTGTACATGTTGCAGGCCCAACTTTGGGTCAATAAACATTGATTTTTCTCTCATTTATTGTGGAAGCAATTGGTGTCTTGACGTCCAGCACAGGGTCACTGTACTGACCTTTTGACCTTGGTAACAGAGCAAGACAGGACTGAAGCGACACAATCGATGCAAATGTGTGTCTGTATGTCATGTTGGTCAGCAGAGCAGTGCATCCTGGGATATGGGAACAGAGGAGGTGACAACACCTCTGGCTGGAACTGTGGCGGAAGCTGCAGTGCCAGAACCAACTGTGCCTGAGCTCTGTGAACACTGGCACCAGACGAGCGTGGGTCGGTCTGAGGCGCACAGATCCTTTGTATGCATGATTTGAGCCATTCTTCAGCCCACACTGTGTAAGCCCCTCTGGGCCACACTGCAGGAAGTGTCCAGTGGGACAGTAAGTGCAGAGTAGAGGGAGAGACTGAAGTTCACTGAGACAATGACCCATCACGCAAGTATCAGTGGCTCAAATAGTCGTGCAGATGTCTTAAAACCAGAAGATTGCAGTTTGAATCCCAGCTCCCACTGCTGCTGTGTCATTGGGCAAAACACTTCACTTGCCTTGCCCGTGTCAATGTGGTGAGTGGTTGGTGGTAGATGGCGGGACCAGTTGGCAGCCTCACTTCCATCAGTCTACCCTTGTGGAGGACTAAAACAGCCAAAATAATCAATGAATAAATGTCCATATTGAATTATTATTGGAAAAAATCAGACAAAAGCACTTTAATATATTTTTATTTCAGCATTTGTGATAAGATAAGAGATAAGATAATCCTTTATTGATCTCACAACGGAGAAATTCACTTGTTACAATCGGCATTCAATAAGATCACTCAGAGTGCAAAAACAGACAGGAAATGTGCAAACAGTTAAATAGTAGAAAACGATGATGTTTTTAAAAAAAATATCTCTACAAATGCTGAAATAAAAACACATTAAACCACACTTTCCTTGACACCTCTCACCAAAGGCAAATTAATGGGCCAGGCTTCAAATAATTAGACCCGTCATAGATGAAGGGAGACAGTTCACACCTGACAGAAGGGAGAGAAGTTATTTCCCTTCATTTCTGCTGCATAGACTTGTGTTTGTTTAGGCTATTTAATCCATTGTAATTTAAAGCTCATTAAAACCACTTCATTGTAATGAATTTATGGTACAATAAGGATACAAAAATGAAAAGCCACCAGTATGACAAACCAGCCTTTATATTTGTTTCAAGGTCCATAATCTTTAACTTGAGCATCATTATAATTTAGTTTTTGTTCCACGAAGCTAAAGGCTACATTGGCTGTAACTGAAGTCATTTGAAGCACTCTGGGCATGTACTGTAGTAGTGTTGACTCTGCCCTGTACTTCCTGTTGTAATAACTTCAGATTACGCATCATAAGAGCCCATCACAGAGGATGGGACGTCCTAGCTGTGAACCGCGTGGGTGACAGAGAAGACTGCCTCTTTGGAGCTTCGGTACAGTAGATTATTATAAAAGGATAGTTTAAGTCAACCACATGGGACATGGTCATCCTAAAATAGTGTACAGTTCTCATTAGTGCCTCAGTGCTCAGGGGACTACCAGTAAATTCTGAAGCAGCCAGAACTGTCCATGATATTTCAGTTAAGGCTCTATGTATGGCTGTAAATCAGGGTCTGCAAGGTCAGCACCAGTGTGGTGCTTCTGAGTCTGCCACAGTGGGGCAGTTTGGACATGGAAAATACCATGTTTTGTCACCAAAACCTCACATCTCATTCAACCTGCTCACCTCCAAGTAAGTAAGTGGTTTCCCCTGAATTCTCCTGTAAATATCACTATGAATTGAAACATTTACCATCCAACTCTCGTCAGAAATAAAGCTCTGCTCTTGATTCAGATTCTGAACAGTGCTTATATGTCCTCCATATAGTGTTCTTCTCCAGTGCAGATTACAGGACTGACCTCTGAAAAAGGCCACATCACCATTGTGCAGCCAAATTAAGTGAAATGGACTGTAATTCAATGTATTTACTTTTTGTTTGAAATAATGTAACCAAAGGCATATGTTGTTGAGAAACCAATAATACATCCATCAATTTCCTTTCACCGGGACAGGGCCAGGTCACGTTGCACTATCCACAGCACGGTGGCTGAGTAGTTAGTGTAAGAAGCTCCCAGGTTCAGTCCCTGTGTGGGCCTTTCTGTGCTGAGTTTGCATGTTTCTCTCCTTGTGTCTGGATGGGTTTCCTCCAGGTGATCTGGTTTCCCCAGTCTTTTATTTTAATTGGTTTATTTGGTCGGGACTGTGCAAGTTAATGAACAAGCCACACCGGATTGTAGCATTGGGCTAATTTCCCTCCGTCGTCGCCCATGCGCACTCTCAAACACCCTCTCATTCACACTGGCCTATTGTACATGTTTTTAGTGGTAGGGGAAACCGGAGTACCCAGAGGAAACCTACACAGACATGGGGAGAACATGCAAACTCCACACAGAAAGACCCCGTTCCTGGTGGGAATCGAACCCAGACCTTCTAGCTGTGAAGCACGGGCTCTAACCGCTGCGCTACCGTGCCGCCCTATCAACCAAAAACATGCACAATAGGTCCTTTAGCCAGGTGATTCTGACTATTAGTCTGGCTCCACATTTGGAGATGGGTCCCCAAAGGCTGCACTGCAGTCGCACTGCTCCTTACGGGATGGAAGGATGGGTCAAATGCAGTGGACAAATTCCCTACACCTTACCTTACTTCCTTCTATTCACAGTCCACCTTAGAGACATAGTCCCTCCGGCGTGTCGTCCCCAGGACCTCCTCCTAATGGGACGTGCCCGAAACAGGTGATCAGGGGGCATCCATAACAAATATCTGAGCACCTCCGAGAGTTCATCTGGAAGGAGCAGCGGCTCTACTTTGAGCTCCTCCCGGGTGACTGAGCTCCTCACTCCATCTCTGAGGATGTGCCCAGCCACCATCAGAGGACACTCTGAGCCTGGTGTCTGCCATGATTGTGAAAACCTCAATTTGAAATTAGAAGTAGTGAATAGATTTCACAAGTATTATAATTTTTTTGTACCAGACAGAGGGCCAGTATGGAGCACATGAGACTGATGGCTTTCCCAACTGATTTTGACATTAAGAGAAAAGGTAATATTTCACAACAACACGTCTCCCAAGCTGATTTCTGAGTTTATTAAAAAGTCTTTGTTGATGTTAACGTACAGTATAAAAATACACTACATTCATAAAACATAATAAGTTAAAGTGATTCATAAAAATAGTTGTAATGTAAAGGGGTTGAGCAAAAAGGCCAGTGCAGGTTAAGCAGTGTTTTCAAGAAATCTCTTTTCAATGAACACGACAAAGCAGTTTTAACAGACATTTGGTGTTACCTGAACCAGAGATGTCAGAACAAATACTGTGTTTTGGAGATATTGGGAACAATCTATGCTTCATTTACCCACAATCAAGCCGTGAAGTAAAAAGACAGAGAGATCCACTGCATATGCTTCATGGCAATGCTTCATACACACAACTCGAGTATCATTCATAGATAATGACAACATTTCAAGACACACAAATGATTAAATTGATGTGAATATATATAGAAATACATCCAAAAGACAGAGAGGAACAGTGCCGTGGTAAGAGATGGCAGGGGTAACAAACACAAGTTTATTTGGCTCAATACAATGATGCAGAAAAAGCTTTGTATAAATGTTGTGAACTAGACTTCATGTGTGTTTGAGTTAATATTGTCACTTGATGTTCTCTATGATCGAGATGTTTCCTCTTTCTGAGTCAATTCCGTTCATGAACTCTTTGTTTTTCATTAGTGGAGTGGTGAGTCCCGGGAGCACGACGTCCCTTCTCTCTAGTTCATCGGTAAAGTTGACCGGCACAGTCCTCCTGGGCAGAGCGAGCTCGTGAGTGGGGCTGAAGCCCAAATCTGAGGACAGTTTGCGCTTGATGGAGGTTGCTCTCTGGAACTTGTCGTAGATATCCACACTGACTCTTCGGCGCGTCTCTTTAAACTCTGCAGAGACTGTGGCTGTCCACTCGGCCGCCTGAGCACGGATCTCACCAACCTGCCAGACACACATTAAACTGGTATGAAATATGCACAGAGGCATGTACAGTTACTGTTTTAAATGGCAGTGAAAAGGCACTCGGTTTTCTTTTGATCTGTTATAATATAATGCACTTGTCTCTGTCTAACTGACAGAACCAAGGCTGCCAATCTGCAGGATAATAATCTCACGCACCGCTCAGGCCATTTCCACATGGTCTCTCATCCAGGCACTAACCAGGCCCAACCGGCTGAGACTCTGATCTGATGAGATCGGGCGTTCTCAAGAAGAGGTAAAGTCTATAACTATTATTGCCAAATGGTTATAGACTTTGGTTTTGTCAACCCAGAGCATGGGGCTTTGATTACACAAGAATCAAAACATACAAAAGCACATGATCAACTTTAGTATTAAAGATGCATTAACTTTTTATGTTTTTTTATACTATATATGTTTAGGTATATTTGACCTTGTAGTGAACCAGCAGCTGTATGAGTGCTCAGCATGACGCCTTAACTTTCCATCAGTGTCACGAGGACGCTCCAGGATCTACGTTTTTTTTTACATAAAAAGTTGCATAATGTACCTTTAATCAATCAATCAATCAATCAATCAATCAATCAATCAATCAATCAATCAATCAATCAATTAAACTTTATTTATAAAGTGCTTTTCATACCGAAAGGTATCACAAAGTGCTTTACAGATTACAACATTTAAAACAATGCGCCTGGGACCACCACCCATATATATTTTATATTTGGACTAAATAAATAGATTAGTCAGTTAAAAGCTAAAAAGGTGGGTCTTGAGCTGCTCTTAAAAACATGAACGTTCTCTGCAGCCCTGAGCTCCTCCGGCAGGTCGTTCCAGAGGCGAGGGCCGTAATATTGGAAAGACGCCTCACCATGAGTCTTTTTGTGGACTTTAGGAATAACTAGGAGACCCCTGCCGGAGGAGGGGTCTGTTTTTTGTAGATTCTGAATAAATCAACATTATATTGTTAATTGTTGATAATTAAAGTCTAAACTTCACTTAAACATGTTTATTTAGAGACATAAACAAAATGCCATACTTATCCTACCTTCGAATAAATAAAATCTACTAAAACGTGTTCAGGGACAAATAATCACTATTATTGAGCACATGCAGAATAATGTGAGTTTATATTTAACAACAGAAACTCTTTTCCACATGATACATCTTTTCCACCGGTCTGGAGAAGCTCATTGTAACGCTCTGAGACCTGGTTGATGCAATGGTCGAACCGTGATTCAATTACAAAACTGTCCAATCATTGTAATTCAATTAAGCATAAAGGTAAAGGTGAAGTAGGACCGAGACATTTTTCTGGAAGCACAGTGGCCTTACAACACGTTACATCCACAACATCGTAGAAATTCTCACCATTTCAGATAGAAGGAAGTTTATTATACAACTGCCAGCTATTCCCTGTGTTTGAGGGGGGAAAAAACTGAAAATGCACTTTGGACCTTTGTCGGGGATTAGGTCCACAGAGTTGTCATATCTATAGTGATTATTACGTCTTAGGGACCCGGTCTGTGAGGTAGCAGTTTGCTGTAAGGCCTATGAACATGGCATTGGTTATTGGTTATTGTTCTGTTAATAATAGTAAAATCTTTTTGGTGTTTTGCCGAATTTTTCTTACAGAGATGACATTGCACCTGATCCCAGTTTTTGCTTTATTTATGCAGATATTAACCATAAGCCAGATCAAAATATCAGTGTTTTAACAGTTAAAGTGAAATCACGCAAAATATTCAGCCCTGTGCGCCTCGATTTCAAACTTTACTAATATTCTCTCTTTTGAATGGTAAAAAAGTCCTAAAAGCCGCAACAATAGCAGGAAAAACACGTGACTGAAATGCATCTATGGCTGTTTAGAATGCAGCGGTGTCACGTAACCTATTAACATTATAAACAAACCTGAAATCATAGGCATAATGTTCAAGGGAAAGGTACCTCTTCTTTGGTCCTTTTTGAGATGACTCTGAGCCAGTCTCCGATCATGCTGAGGATGGCCGCGAAGTAGGCCAGTCCCACCAGTATCCAGAACCACACCATGGGTTTATAGTAGTCCAGGTACGCGATGTCTGATCCACCTACACACATAGAAACTTGTGTTAGTGCTCTAAATATGACGAATGACAAGGCTTACTACTACTAGCCATATATTGTTCTCATTCGCATGTGTTTTCTCTTCTCATCATAATGAATTTTGAAGGTAGATATCAATGACTTTTTTTTTCTTTACCTGCCACAAAGTCTCCAAATCCAATAGTAGTGAGGGTGATGACCACAAAGTAAAGCGCCTCTAGGGCCGACCAGCCCTCAATGTGTTTAAAGATGGCGGTGGGGAGCGCCACAAAGAACAGGCAGCCAAACAGCACGAACAGAATAGTGGATATGACTCGGATCTTGGTCTGACTGATGTCGCCGTGCTGTAAGAGATAAATAGAATATCGTTAATTATTTTTCACTCTAAACAGGTTAAAACAGCTGCATCAAGAGAACACTACCCAATTGTGAGAACTCTTTGGTTTTAAGTACGTAGACATCGCAGCTCAATACATTGCCTTTGTTTGAAAAGGGGGAATTGGTTCACCCTCTTTAGAACATGCATAATTATAACACAATGTACTCTCCTGGGAGATGTGGAAAGACTGTTCATACTATTCTCTGAGAATAATGCCTCTGTCCCACACACTGAGCCACATGACGGCTTTTGTACAAGAGACTTAATATTGATGTTCCTTAAGGGCGGAAAAGTTATCCTATTTTCTTCACTTTTTCATTTTATATAAAACTTGACTTACCACAAACATTTTCTCCACTCGGGCAATTCCTTTTCCAAATATAGTGCCGAGCTGATCACCCACACCGGCCAGCAGAAATCCAAACAAAGGGATGCCCAGTAAAGCATACATGATGCAGAAGATCCGTCCTCCTTCAGTGTGTGGAGAGGTGTTTCCGAAACCTTCCAGGAAAGGACAAAAATTAGAGATAAAACATTAATACAGTAAATTATTATATGTTCATTGATATATTGATATGAAGGGCATATTATCAGTTTCAAACACTTTCAAACACTATCTGTAGAAGTTATACCAATAGTTGTGATGACTGTCCCAGCGAAGAAGAAGGCAGAGCTCACGTCCCACAGGCTGCTGTGATTACTGAGGGTTCCTGCCGGGTTCACTCCTGAGCGCATGGCCAGCACTATTTGCTGCAACAGCAAAAAGACATTTATTTTAAGTTTGATAGTCAAACATGGCATTGGCGTTGGATTATAATGATTGGCAGGTTAGCACTGCAGAGTCTGCCTTGTGCTCTGGGAGCTGTCCCTGGTGCTGATTTGCCGCTCACCTTCACCAGCTCCTCCAGCTCACTGTGGTTCACGCACTGATGTGTCGAAAGGAACTCCAGCTTCTGGGTCAGGATGGCCACGCGCTGGGCACTGATACAGACAAAACATCCATCATGTTTGAATTCTCTATTTTCATACATGGATTCACACATCTCAATCTAAACTCACTCATGTAAATTGTCTGTATCTGAACATTCAAAACTACATTTTCAGTCCACCCTCCAATGTTCATATCTGTAAGGATAGTTTGTCTTACAATACAGTATCTAAGTTCAACTGAGTCCTCAGATTAGACATGAAAGACAGTGCACTTAATCTTTGTATATATACTGCAACACATTCTAACATTTCATGCTTCCACTTTGCGGGTACAGTTCTGTACCTCTCGTGGGGCTGCTCCAGGGCCTGGAACACCACTGCACCCATCACCAGGTACAGCACCACCAGGACAAAGATGGCCGTCACCGTCTTCCACTTCATCACCGTGGCAACCACCTGCAACACCGGACTTGATCAGTCAAAGGACACGCACTACACCCCTACTGTATTTCAGACCTGTCAAAACCAGCCGACCTCATTCTCCTCCCGAGGAGTCAGCGTGATGGACTTTGTGGAGAAGGAGAGGCGTGGTCTGGTGTTTTCAGTCGCAGTTTTTGGATCCAGTAAGTCAGGAGCTGCCACTGCCAAAATGTAGTCAGAAAATGATTTGAGTTTTGGCTCCTTTATTGCCTTCTACAGATAATGGAGATCCTGGTGGTTGAAATGGCCTCGATGCAAAACATGGGTCACACAAACTATGTTATGAACTGAGTCAAGATAAGTGACAGAAAAAAAGTCATATAGGCTCGTAAAGAAATGAAAGCACCGAAATCACCTAAAGCATTTGTTCTGTGGTGCCGCTAGTGGTGCTTAGGCTTCCTCAGCTTCAGGGTCATCTGCTTTTTTACTCTTTAATCTCACTCTTATTGAAGCGTTGCATTTTTCAGGTTTGTGATTTACGCACAGGTCAGATAAAGCCGAATGTAGATCTATTTTAGACATTTTTAGTCCAGATTTCATCTAGATCTAGGCCCGGTGATACTTGAAAGGTCAAATCATTTATGAGGTGGTACTTGCTGTGAAAAGTTTGAGAACCGCAAAAGAATTTGGGCAGGTTGGGCCAAAGTCTTAAATTATAGGCCTGCATATAAACCTGTGTGAGCCAATATAGGCCTCAAAATATAGGCTAGTGCGCCAGTCGACTATAAGAAAGGGAAAAAACAAGCCACAAGCTACACATATGATTAGGCATATCATTGTTAGGAGCAACAGGTGCAATTAAGCTAAATAAATGCTGACTAGTTCTTTGAAAGTCCTCGGTCCTTTAATGCCTGTTTGATCTCTACTCACTCCTTGAAGTTCGGCCTATCCGATGCCCTCCGCTCTCCTCTTCTCCTCATCCGACGCTCTCACGGCGGGCGGACGAATCTTTCCTCCGTGCTTCTCCCTGTGGCGCTGGTGCGGGACGGCCTGCGGCTGCCCCGTGGTCCGTAGGCCTTGGTAGCGCACAGCTGGACGCACGCGGGTCTCAAGTTGGGACAGAAGTCTCGTGACCGCGCTGCTCCAAAGTTGTGTCTTCGCGCTTTCTGGCATCCACTCTGTGTCCACGGCGCGTCGGTGCGCTCTGGCTTTTGAGCGCGCCGCCGCAGGATGCCGAAGAGGGGCCACTAGGGGAGGGGGAATGGGTGGACATGTCGACCTCGCTCGGGGAGGTGTTTAATTTAAAGGGCCTAAAAACACTGCAAAAAGTAATCTTGAAATAAGTGGCCTACATTTGTCTTTGATGTGAGAGTTTAATTTCAAGAAATCTGTAATGTGGCAAGATATTTATATTAAGATGAAAGAAATGACCAAAGAAATGAATGAAATGACTCAAAACTGTGAGAAATCTTAATTTACTTGAAATAAGACTGTTGTTTTACTATAATCTTGCCCCATGGACAGATTTCTTGAAATCTCAAATCAAAACAAATGTACTGATTTTAAGAATTTCAATATTACTTTTTGCAGTGAAGACAGTTGAGCATCCTGAGCTGAGCCTGTAGAGAGATTCTAGAACTGTAGTTACGTGACCCTTAAAAGTCAAAGGAAAATCTATTTGGATATGCATTTTTTTAATGTAGCCGATTTATCAAATTACTTCTGAGCCAAATTAGTAATCCTATTGTATAGGCTAATTAATTTTCCTAATGAGTTTGTATGTATTCAAATTAATACATATTTTGTCAAAAATTCACATAATTGAACAAATAACTTTCATTTCCAAACCCAAATATTTAGCCTTGTCTTGTTTCCTCATAATAAGATTCACAGCCTCCTGCACTGGGACCTCACATGACATCACCTGCTGTTCTCTGACTCTTTAAGGTTAAGGTTATTTATAAATATAACTTTCATCATCCCCACTTTTATCAAAACGAGGCTACATGTCAACATAGACTGTCCGAACAGATACATTTAGAATTATTTTCTGTGGGATTTTCTTTGTAAAGCATCATCTTACATCAATAGTTACTCATTGATTAATAGAATCACAGTTGGTGGTCTTTGAAACAAAGCCTGGTTTCGTGCATTGAGCGGCCAGTGTGTGAGTCTGACGGCAGAGCATAATCACTTCATGATCGTCTGGTTGCTGAATAATTACCACTATTTAGCCACAGTCAATTTACAAGGCTGTGAACAGACACATTTCAATGGAATGGAGTTCTAGGCCTACATCATTTGTCATTAATAACAAATGCAAAATGTCCTGGAAAGTACTTCAGCCTGCAGAGAAAATGTGCCCTTCCATAAGCTTTACATTCACATCTTAATGTTGAGCTCTAATGTCTAGACGGATTTTGTAGGACGTATTTCTAATTTTATTTTGTTTATTTATAGCTTTCAATGACGTCACTTTGTCCTCCAGCTCTGACCTTAGTTTGGTCATTTAAATTTTACCTTCAGATGAATGTTGATATCAATCAATCAAAATCAATCAAAACTTTATTTATATAGCTCATTTCATACAATGTTGTAATGCAACAGATTAAAAACAATTCCCGCCCACCCAATATATCTGAATGCTCACTTCACTTAAAACAAACATGACCTTGATATTTGAAAGTTTTCTCTCAATCTTTGATATAAGTGATATTATGTTGTAATATCGCTGTTATTGTTTATCTTAATTACAATTTTTTTTGTCCAATGTACAAAATAAATACAATTGTTGTTATGTTATACATTTGTAAGTGTATTGGTTTGATATGTTATGAGATTTCTATAAATGAGATCCCAATTTCTATTAAAAAGTCCCCACAAAGTAAAGTGATTATATACAATTTAACAATCCGATCCAGAGTGAACCTGACAAAGAAGTTCTGGCACCTGCAGATGGGAACATTAAATAGTCTCAACATGGAAAACATGTGGCTTCCTCCCAGCCTCCACTGACGTCACCATAACAACCGGCCGTAATCTCCTAAACAAGTTCCTTACATTTTCCACCATTACTGAATTTTACTTTACTTTCTTATTTTTCTTTGTTACTTTTTGTTAAGGACTTTTGCACCAGACTTTAAACAGATATTTGGCCACTATACTACATAAACTATAATCCTATGACTCTGTGAGATGTTCGTTCATGGTTGGTGCTGACAACATTGTGCCCCTCATGGGGAGCTACTGGGGACAATGTCATCCGCCGGATATAAACATGATTAGGAACAGTTCATGCAGAACAGCCCCACGGGGAGTTTGAGTGAACAGTTACAGGTGTCCCACATTGATGCCCCTGTAGTTGTGTGCAACAAGGTCAGAGCTTCCTGTGGCTGTAATGAGCTGAAACCCACTCCAGTTACTGTGTGGAATGTGACAGTAGGTATTTCAGACACGCTCAGTAAGTGTGTCCATGTATTCACTCAGGCACAAAACAACAGGCTCACAGGAAACCATCCCTTTCAGCTAAGTCTAACTTTGGCCTACAGGCTTCTCCCATCGCTGGAAAATGATGCTTAAAAGTAATGAAGATGTGAGATATGGCCCGAAAGAAATCATTAATGTCAAAACTTAAAATTGATCTCTTAATTTACAAAGGTTTAAGAGACAACATGAATCAATGTTTAAATAACTGAACTAATAAAACAACTAAACACAAAGGAAATGGGGGACTTACTATAGATGTAAAACATATTAATGACACTTCCACAATTGCAAACGAATGTAATTATTATTTTGAGCAATCAGTAGAGGATTTGCTTAAAGATTTTGGGACCATTGAATTGCCTCTGCAGTTGATGAAGCAAAAGTGTCACAAATCTTATCCAATTAATATCCAAAAATTATCCAATTCAAAATCAAATGATATTTATAACATTAATAGTTGCTTTCTTCAAAAATGCAGCTGTGTCCTGATTAAACCATTGACACATCTAGTTAATCTGTCAATAAGAACCGGTAAATTTCCATCAAGTTGGAAGAAACCATTCATAGTTTCAATATTTAAAGCAGGAAGCCTGGACAGTATGTACAATTATACATTTGGCCTATTATATCAAAGGTACTTGAGAAAGTAGTTACTGCACAATTGATAAACCATTTGGAAGCCAATCAGCTCCAACATCAATGCAGTTTGGTTTAGGTCCAGTCATCGCAAACTGCTGTTTAATTGAACATGTGAAAAAAATCCCATTTGTGTATAGCACTGAGTTTAGGTAATGAATTATTCGTCTTATTCGTATAGGTGGGTTTTTAGACATTTTCAACCTGAAAAGACTGAAACAGAAACAGAGTGGTGAATCATAATTGAGGCTCAGACCCCGGCGGAAGATTGAATTACTGATATGAAATACACGGCGATGATGACAGAATCTTCCCCCGGAGCCTGGACACTGGTGGTGGTTGAGGACGAGACCCGGGGCGGCCAGTTGAGGAGGGTCGCAGCACAACTGGGAAACGGCCGAGTGATGGACGAGGAAGCTTAAGAAAGGGATCCCGGGTGATGAATGGCTGAAGCAGGAATGAGCCGCTGTGGTGATTGGCTGTTGCAAAGGTGCGGCTTGAGATGGGACTGTGATTGGATGATGGTGATGAGGCAATGAATGAATGCTTTAGGTTCATCTTCCAGGTTGAATTTGAGCTGAAGCCTTATGAAATTGAAAATGTGCAACAAATGTAATTTAATGTAGTGCAGATAGGCCCAATCAGAGACTGTAGTTGAAAATTAGCACTAGCTATACATTCTTTTGTAGACAGAGGGTGAAGAGCGAGGAGAGACATTCAGCACATTTTCAGAGCTGGGAGTAGATGCCGTAAAGGATTACTGTTGCAGCCTCGTCTAAAGTGTTGCAGCCAAAGCCCTCAGGACCTATAGTATGATGTGTTCAGCATTGGTATTTGTAGAGAGTGGTGCTTTACTATGGGCCTCAATTGGGAGGTTGGTCTTTTGATAAGAAAGATAATCAGGCCAAAACTCAGCAAACTTGCCTACCCCTGCAAAGGCCATTGTGTAGCTTTAAATCTAAAGGTCAAAGAATAACAGAATGATGATACCGTCAAATGCACAGACAGACATCATACATAACTATACAATTTGCTCATATAAAATGATTGCCTGATTGCAAATGCCTGCAGTGGCTTCTTTGAAACTGTGTTTATTATTCTGTGCTTTATATGAATATTTGCATCTTCCCACAGGGGGTCAATATAGGCACAATGGCCTGCAGTTGTGTAAGTGGGAGGCCCCTGATTATGAAAATACTAAATACTCAGAGTGATGAAGTGGCATTATTAAGGTTGGTTTTATTTGGGGTCCTGGGTTAAAAATAGCCCCAATGGTTTTTACTGTGAGGCCGCAACATAATCCATGTTACATAACTCTGTGGGGGAAGACTGAGCTTACATAGTATGTGAAGGGAGAATATGTGTGTGAATGCACTGGGGCTATGCTATAGACAATGAAAAATGTCCGACATGGAGAAGGAAGCGGAAACTTCCAACATAAAATACAAGTGTGGCAAGTTACACGTTAAAACACTGCTGTTCCTAAAACACGATTCGTAATACTTTCTACGATGGTGATCAAAGTCTTCAAAAAGAAAAGAAAAGAAGGGCGGGGTTGACAGAGGGAGAGGAGCTGCGGGACAGTAGAGAGGAGACAGAAAGTGCGGTCCACACATGAAAAAAGTTGAGTTAAAAATAGAAGAGGGCACTAAAATAACACATTCACCTGCATGTGGTTTGCTCAGACACAAAAGAGGTCAATACTGTATAATTGGTCAATTTTCCATTTACTTTATATTTGCCATTTTACATAAAACTTGGGTGTGCTTCAGTTTTAACTTAGCGCAGGTGTTGCATGTTCTGCATCATTGTGCAAATGTGTAAACATGTTCATTACCTTTCACACTTTCTTTTAACCATCTGAAATTTTGTCAAGTCAGCAAAAAATGTTTTTCTGCTTGTGACATTACTTAGGCTTTATAAGTTAAAGTAAATGACTATCCGTCTCCAGCATCTGTGAATAAAAAGTTAAACACGCTGCCAATGCCATTGCACAGGGACAACCTTATGTTAACAATTAGGGGCTAATCTTTCTTCCTGTAAGTGAGTGTCAGTGGGATGTTTAGGCACCAGCCAGCTGTGAAATAATAAGCTTCTAAGTCACTCAATGAGTCACGCACAGACCAGACTTTCCTACATACAGTGCATCTCTACTGTTGTGGGAGATTAGAAAGACGCATACGAAAGATGTCTTTGATGTTTTTTGAGATGTTAGCCTTATAACAAAAGCTTTAATCAATACATGTATGTGGAGAAGCATTTTTTTTTTTAAATAGTCTAGTATAAATGATGATTGTTTTTTCTTTTAAGATGAAATAAGTAAAAATATGTAAAATTCACCCTATGGCAGTGATTTTTACACCCAGTATCTCCTCATAAAACATCTGCCTGAAGACGCTGTCTGAAGAGAGTGCACAACATCCAGCATCACCCTGCTCATCACTTTTCCACCTGCCCGCAGGGTAAAGGTACTGGGCCCTCGGTGTCAGTGAATCCAGTCTGGCCAACAGCCTGTACCCCCAGGCCGTGAGGCTGCTGAATGGTGCCCCTTTCCCCTCTCTCCCTCCTCCCACAGACAGTAACTCATACCCCAATGTGCAATAACTGTGAACTGGACTTTGGATTGCTGCATTAATTACATCTACACCCAAGTATGACTATTTTCTAAGTTTCTTTTTGAGGCTGTTTTCGATGTCCTTTTGATCTGTTTTTACTTTGCTGCTTTGCTGCTGTCAAAAAAAGAACGTTACTGTATTATGTGGCTGCAACTCTTGATGTGCTATGTTTACACACAGTATTTATTAATGGACCATTTATTTATGCACTTTCAACAACACATTATGTACTGTTGTTTTTCAAATGACAATAACAACAAAGCGTTGATTGATGTGTCTTTCCAAAAGGGTCTAAAAGGGTATCCAACATACTCCTAAATTGAACATAATGCTTAAACTGGGTGTAAAGCATGTCTAAACAAGAAAAAAAAATATCAATGCAAAATCAATGCATTACCAAAGCGTAAATTGAGCAATCTCTAGTTAATAGAATAAAGTTTAACATTGCAGACAACCCTACACCACCTGAAGAAGCCCAAGTACCACCAGTGGTACTCGTACCACAGTTTGAGAACCAATGCCCTCGGGTGGTGATGATCATGGGTTGAACCACTGTGTTGACACTGGGTTTTCAATGTTTGGCCACTGCAGGCTGGACTCATTACGGCTGATTAATGGACTTTGTGTGTGCCTAATAAGAAAGTAAATAAGGCATGGCAGAATAATGAGAAGACGCTGGAACAGAGACAAATGTCAATAGTTTGAGCACGAAGGGTTCGGTGATGAACAAAAGTCATGCATGTGGCCTGAAGTACATCGTTAACGTATGAAGTATATGGGTGTAATAAAGTACTGGACACTGACATTACGAATAACCAAGTTGTCCAATGAGAGCCATTGGACAACAATACAAGTGGTAATTGTCTTGATTATATTTCCTTTAATAAAATAGGCTACTGTTTGACCTACATTTAAGTGTGTGTTTGGCCAGCAGTGGATTTAATAATAGAGGTTGAGACCAGGACAAGGTGCAACATCTGCATAATAGCTCAACAGTTATAGGCCCTGTACCTGATTTTTTTTGTTTTAAAACAATGAAAGCTAAGTGAGTAAATTAAATTGGAAGTTATGTCCAAACTCATTCTGAACTTCCCTTGCACATTCCGAGCATAAAAATAGTTTAAAGGCATGTGTTTATAAGCACAATTTGACAGAAAGAACAAACTAGCACGTTCACAACATTGATAAGAAAGCTTTATCATTATATGCACAGTATTTTCCCACAAATTACTGAATTTACAATACACTGAGGGAGAAAACACACATTTGGTTCTACTAATAGCCTTTAATAAAAATCAGATGGGCTAAAGGGCCTTTAACAATGGAAACAGAACTAGACCTTTACTGTTCACTTTTGTGTGAACACCAAAATCGTCTTGGGTCTAATTTCACCTAATTCTACAAATTCTGTCCACTTAACAAAAAACAAGAAAAACTTTTAAAGAAATCACAATAATAATAATAATGTAAAATCAATGTAGCCTCTTTTCCTTCCATATTGCCTAATTTATTAAAAATCAGCCTGTGTAAACACGCAGCCTAACCTAGACTTTAGAGACCTCTAGTGGCTGTCTCAAAAAGCGTCAAATGTCACAAATATCCCCAAAGAAGCTGCCAAGCAGCAACTCGGAAATCATTCGCTTCGAAAGTGTTGCCGGGTCGTCACAGATTGTTTTGCTTGAAGAACGTGAGGTGAATCCGGCAGCACTGAACTGTCATATTTCTGCTGCATCCCGGCTTTGTGCCAGTGTCTATGTTTGGGACGTGGCGCGTGGGCTGCGCACAGTGCGCAGATGCAAGTAGCGGCGCCTGTAGTTGCCTTTTCTTCCTCCTTCCACGTGGACTCTGTCATTGACCACAACAGTCGAGAGTTTCGTGGCAGCCGGAGCCTGCTGATGGAAAACCGTACTTTGCGCAGTGCAGCAAAGAGAGCGTGTAGCGAACTTGGCACATGAGCTGCTTTGGACGAGAGAAGAGCGCATGAAGACAACAGGATAGCTCTGTTTTTCATAACATTGTTCAAGGTAGGCATTCGGAAAGTATGTGGGCTTCTTTAATAGGCCTGTTGCCTTATTTTACTTGGTGAATAGACCTAAAGCATGTAACAATCATCATATCACTTTACCTTTTCGGTAAAGAAAATACCATGTTTTGTTATGGTTGTAGGACACAGGCGCACTGGGTGCATGGGAGGAGAACTAAACAAATATAATGTAGACGAGGCTGAAAGTAACAGATTTTAGTTTTGCCTAAATAACACTGTTTATCTGTGTGCCTTTCCTTCGCCTGCAGCTGTGCCTATGGCGCCTTACCTGAGCAGGTCGGTCCTGTCCGTTTTGTTGATACACTTATGCTTGGCTGCCCCGGGTCAACCCAAAACCAACAGGTATAGGCTCCGCCCCGCGGCCGCACCTCTGTGTGGTTACAGTAGTTAACCATTTATCATTAAGCAGGATTTCCACCGCCTTCAAATGTATCTCAATCAAATCAAATTCACTTTATTTATCCGTTAGGAACTTCATTTGCAGGAGAAGTGCCAGTACTGGCCATAAAAACAGCACATCCACAGACATTCAACAACATACAGCAATAAACCACAGTGGAATAATACACATAATAATCAGGAATTTTAGTAAAATAGTGAAACTGAAAATATTAAAATAGGAGTTGGTAAAATAAATAAATACATAAAATAAAATGAAAAATGTTACCACCAATAAGTATATACCTATGTAGTAACTAGCAAGTTATCAAAAATATGTAGTTTCACTGCTTGTGTTGTTATTTCAGAATTGTATTTTATTTTTAAGGGCGGAAGACAGTAATGCTGCGGTATCGTATCCTTTCGAATCCAAAGAGGAGAGTCACAGGTAAGTCACGGATAATCATCTAATTTATTTATATGCCACCAAATAATTCAGTCCTGAAGCTTCTTGCTAAATGCTTCATAATACAGTGACCCTAATGGACTTTGATTGCTTTGTGAACATGGCTTGTACTGAGCACTGACAAGATTTCAGGAGCTTATCTCCCTTTAAAGTGATAACAGATTGAAGATAACATTGCACAAGCACATTCTCATTTTCCTGATTTGTCTTGTTTTCCTTTTGAGTTTACATAACACGATGTGAAAAGACTGCATATTTCAATTTGGTTAAATCTAATTAAACTCACAAGCAAAATTACATTTCTATCACAGGTTGCTCCGAAGTTACATTGACTTCCTTTTGAACAAGGAGGACCAAGAGAGACCAGAGATCAACTCCTGGGAGCAAGGTAACTTAGTCTTCTTATTGTTCACCTTGTCCAGGGGTTTACACTGTAGTTAAATTGTAAATACTATGTGTAATTATTTGGTGTCCAGAGGTGTTCTTCGTGTTTCGTCTTCATGACTATGACCGCAGTGGGTTGCTGGATGGCTTGGAGATGATAAAACTACTGTATGACTTTAATGACTTTAAAACCCCTGGAGTTGTTCATTCCCATAATGAGGTAAATGAATACACACATTATATTTAAGTCTCAGTCTTACACTATAGCGTCATCTTAATCCATTTATCATCATATCTGCTCTTTAGGTGGTAACTGTGGTGGATTATTTACTGCAATCTCAGGATCTGAATCATGATGGGCTCTTCAGTCCATCTGAGCTGCTCTCACCCTCACTTACACAGGTAATCCTCACAAAGACACCAGTTCATGGGTTGCAGTCACATTTCTGCTGCTATGGGCACATGTTTTGTTTTTTATTGCAACACTGAAAAAAACTGCTGCACTACTGGGGCATAATTTCTCTTCTTTTCTTCATTAATATCAAGCACGAGGAAACTGTAAAAGACGTGATCGATGGTGCTCAAAATGAAGTGGAGGTTCAGATGGACACACAGCCTCAACAGGAAGAGAGGACAGAAGAGGACAGGCCTGTCGCAGCAGCTGATGAGCAGCAAAATAACCCAATAACAGAACAGGTCGAAAACATGGCCCCTGTGCATCAAGGACAGCCAGAAATGTGAATACATGCAGCTTTATAAAAAAGAGTTAAAAGAAAAAGTAAATCTTATTTGTTTTTTATTTTCAAAGCTGTGTTGTGTATTTGACATGGTTGTTTCAAGATTCAAAATATTAATTGTCGATTCTAATCAGAAATATTAATTTCTCTCAAGTCCTTGGTGTGCAATGAGAAAGGAAAGGAAAATGCCATGAAACACCCCTATATTAAGGCTGCTTGAGGGGCCATGAAGGGTTTGACTTGCACTGCTGTATATTGTAATATGATTTTCTTTTAAATATATCTCAAAGATTTTTTTAATAAACTTTAACTACCAAATAAAACTGATGGCTGAGACTGGTTACCTCATTTGCATTTTGGTGGGACCTGTTCTTGTAACAACTTTTTTGTGAATTGTGTCAAGAAAATATTGCTTCATTACAAAAGGAATATTTAAGCTACAACGTCGTGGCAACACTAATTATATTAAACTCACAAACATACACTTTTCTTTGAAGTGGAGTTTCTATTGATAATAGATTAATGGTTGATGAGCTGATGTTCTGCTGGGCTGTTAGCGGCCAAGCTTAACTGTAAAAAAGAGTCAAATAAAGTTACAAGAGACTTAATGCCCCCCACCAAAAAACAAACAAAAAAACAAAAAAACAAACAATTTATATATACTGTGTATATATATATATATATATATATATATATATATATATATATATAGGGTATATATATATATACATATGTTTTTTTTTTTTTTTTAATTAATTAATGCGTATTTGACTTTTTAATTGGGACATCCAAATCCAAATGGAATTTTCTGCCAAATTATTTACATTTTTGTAGGGGGCGCAAATGAAACCGTGTAGGACTGAAGCTTTGCCAACTGATAAAAGATTTATTTAATAAAAAAATCATCTGTAATGTGCGAACGGGAGCAGTTGTTTGTTTGAATCGCAAAATTCTTATAGAAAAACTAAGTCAAAACAGGGGCGTCCTCTCTTGCATAAAGCAGCAAGAACTAGTATATTAGAAAATTATGTTGATCACACGTGGCATTGAAGCGTGCCCGGGTTGCTATGCAACAGAGTAACAACAAAAAAGATGGCGACGCACAGACAGAACGCAGGTTTGTCAATGCTTACACAGTTTCATTTGTTTTTCGGTTGCTTTAAGTATTTCCATTGTCAGAGGCCATGGTGTCGGACGTCCACAAGAAGATCAAAGCTGCATTTGAAGCCTTTGACTACGAAGCAAACAACACTGTGGATGTTAGGTGAGGTTGTTGATTTTGAGTCAAGGCACATTTTTTTCATTGAAAAAATCACAAGGCACACCACCAGCAGAAAATGTAATTTTTTTTTTTTTTACTCTGTAGCCTATATTCACAATATAAAGTCGTTCTCATCAAAGTGTCTTGAATAGGAACACCATATAGTCTCGCTAGCCACATCCATGCATCACTAATTCTCTTGTCTCAAAGAAACTAGCTACCTGCAGCCATTTACTATTATGGAAGAGTAGGCTATTACATGGTTACTCTGTTGATCACTAGACAACACAGAGACTCAACAACAGCACATTATTTGCGGATGATAATTAATTTGTACTACTACAGGGAGAGAGGCTGAACACTGACTTTGTGCTTTTAGAGAGATTGGTACCATTATCTGTTCCCTGGGATGCTTCCCATCTCAAGCAGATCTCCATGCCTTCATAGCACAGGTAAACTATAGACTAATTAAAAATATACTCAATCTTCCAGAGATAAAGTATCTAGAACTCATCCCTTTCCCCTATAACCAGGTAGAGGACCAGACTGGATGTATCCATTTGGAGAAATTTCTTCCTGTCATGACCAAAGTTTTGTTGGAGAAAAGGTATGTGCTATTAATGCTTCTAAAATACAGTTCTAGTCAAAAGTTTAAGGGTAAATCCGAATCCAGCAAGTTGGTAAGAGGACCTTAAAAAACCTGATAAAATTGACTTTGTGGATAACTTCAAAACGCCACCCAAGAAGTGACTTCCAGTTTCGATCCAGCACGCCAAAATAAAAGCACTCATTAGTTATTCATTAGTTCAGCAGTTCATTAGTTCAACAGACAAAACACTTAAAATGTGTGTATTTAATTATATTCTTGTAATGTTGCAAGTGCCTGCTGAACTAATCAATGAAACATGCTGGATCGAAACAGGAAGTCACTTCTTGGGTGGTGTTGTTATGATTTGATTTCAAGTCAATTGGGATGGAAAGGCGCCATGGTAACCAGCTGCTGGGTCACTAAAAGGTCAAAAACTCACAAATATCAACTTTTTTCCCCCACATAAAAAGTTGCATAAAGCACTTTTAAGTTTACGAAGCCATCGAAAAAAAATCTTGTTTTCAAAATGCATTAATACAAATAGATGTGTGTGCTTTACAACAGGTTTCCTCCCATCCCAGAGGACAAACTTCTTCAAGCTTTTGAGGTGAAGAGCTACATTTAATTTAGGGCGTTTTTAACTGCTTTACAGTGTATATAAGGTAACAGGTGTGCCTGTTTTGCCAGACCTTGGACAAAGAGAAAAAAGGTTATTTGGAGCCAGAGGAGCTAACAAAGTACATGATGCAGGAAGGTATAAATGTGTTTCCAATGACATCACGCATAGTTCCAGTGGCCATTAAGAATACCAAAGTACAATTATCCAGTACTACAACAGGTACAATGTCTCTACTCGGGATGCAAATGAAAGACAACTGACTTACAGTGGCATTTTTATTTACTCGTAATCATTGCTCAAGAAGATAACAGTTAAAACACGGCCCCAGAGATGCACGTTGATGTGATATAACCAGCAAATGTGGCACAGACGTAGCAGCTCTGTCTGTCGAGCTACAGCAGGATTTACTAAAGGTCTGCTTCACTCCTCAGACTAAATTAATACATAAATTAATACATAAAATACAAAAAACTAAATTAATACATCAAAGAGGAAACAGAAAACCTTTCTCTGTTATTTTTACAGTTTGTCATATCAACAGTCTCAGTCTGAGTCAGTGTTTAAGCTGCTCAAGACGTTTGCATGCTACCGGTTAGCAACTGTCAACCAACCGTCAATGGCTTCAACACGATAAACGTGTGTGGCTCACATCTATAAACACTGAGGAAATACTACAGTAACAGATCAGCTCTGACCTCTGTCACATGTTGGAGCCAAGGTTTGGAGTGTGGTTCAGGGCTTTCTCTTGGAGAGGTCGGAGCTGAGCTGTTGAAGCTAAATGCTAACCAGTAGCATGCTAACATCTTACACAGACTCACTGGTTTCTTCACATAAACGTGCAATCTCTGGGGCCGTGTTTTTACTGTTATCTTCTTGAGCAATGATTTTGATTATATAAAAATGCCACTGTGTAATCAGTTGTCTTTCATTTATATTCTGAGTAGATATTGTTACATGTTGTAGCACTGCATAATTCTACTTCAGTATTCAAAATGGCTGCCATAACAACAAAAGTCACATGACTGAGAAGCATGTATAAATGAATGGTCACTTTTGTGGACCTTGTGTAAACAAAAAGTCAATTTAAACTTTATTTTCTTTATTTTGTATGTTGTATGGTAAAGGTGAGGTTTTCACTCAGGAGGAGATGGATGAGATGTTGACAGCGCACACTGACCAAAAGGACAATGTAGTTTACTACAAAGGCATCATCGATCAACTGACTTTAGACAGTGACTTGTGAATAGATTGTAATTTTTTTATGTGGCTATTGTGAAGCACTTTGGTTAAATGAAGTTGTTCTTTGAATAAACCTAAGTTGAAACTAAATTATGTTTGTGTTTCATGGATTAGTGTAAGTAGATCACTTTTAATTAAAATGTTTTCTAATTATATCTGTGTATCTCTTTAATAGTATTGCACATTCCACCAATCTCTACAATATTTGTATACATACACTGCAGATAAATACTAGTAACGATATAGAAATGCATCAGCCATGAATAGAACGCAATTACATGCACAGAAGGAGTTTTAGAGAGCTTTGTAGGAGTCGCTATTCATATTAAAAAAAACAAAGATAATTCACCAGCACCTTTTTTATTTAATCTCCATTCAAATGTTTACACACATAAAACAGACATAATGAATACGGCTAATCTAAAACTCAAGTGATCACAAATGGTAACAGATTTTGGGACTTGACTCACTATAAACCTTGCAAATCAAGTGGCTAAAATTACATAAAAAAACCATGTGCTGGAATGTTAAATCCCCACCAAGTCAAGTCTAGTTTACTCCTTTCACAAAAACGGCTCATCTCTAGAAACAGTAAAAACGCAATTCATATATTACTTATTTAAATGTCATTTTTTATCTCTAAGGTTCTGTATCTAATCTTAGCAGCGTAATTTTCTGTCCTCCCTTTATCACTGAAACCAGATGATGCAAGTGTAACTCGAAGCCGTATCAACTTCCAACATCTTTTCAATCATTTGGTCCATAATAGTAAAAAGATATACGGCACACGACAAGAACAGGAGGTAGAGTGAGTTGACATATCCAGCTACCAACAGTGGTCTTTCTACATAGATTTTTAAGTTATTGCACTGCAGGACATTTGCAAACAGAAAGAACAAAAATCACAGATACAGTGGGGGAAAAAAGTATTTGGCCAAAATCCAATAGAATGTCTATGTGAAACTGACCAAATACTTTTTTTCCCCCACTGTAGTAGGAAGAGTGGAGCTGTTTTTAATCAATCAATCATCATTAAGTCCTTGCAGTAAAATATTTTGCTGCATAATGGCTTGATTATGAAAGAAAAAAAATTCCTATGCCAAACTTTGATGCATTAGTTTACAAAGACTACTCTGAGTAATGTCTTATCAATTCACTCAAACTCAAGGCGTAGTAATAAGGCTAGACATTTTCAAGTGACAAGAGTTTGAGGAGTTACCTGCATAAGGGTTGACCTGATTTTCCCTCAAAAAACAAAACAAAAAAACAATTAACTTTGTGTTCCCACATCCTTAATGCTGGCAGAAGAAAAGTAACATCAGCATCACATTCAGGACTTGCATTTTGCAGCAGTAATTGTTTTTGCATGGTCGGGTTTCTCAAATCAGTGGTTCTCAACTGGTGTAGAGTTTGTGTATGTTCAGTCATGACAATCCTACATCCAACATTATTCACCACTCATGTATATATTAATTTTAAAATGATCATAAGACTGTAAAAACAATTTATCAACAGTAATTTTAAAGCAAATGGTCGTCACTGAAAATACTCCTGTGACACCAGCTGAGAACCACCGACCTAAATCACATAAAAACGCACTACCTCGACTAGATCTGCAGAACCAGGCCAGCAGCGGAGATGTTGTCCCCTCCACCTGCCGTCTGGTAAACCTCAGTGCAAACCAACACGGGTGCGACGCAAATCTCATACTCGTGTTCCTGCCAGCAGCTCACCGGCCGGCTTTCCTGGAGAGGGATGCGCTG
Organism: Gobius niger; assembly: GCF_951799975.1. Classification (NCBI taxonomy): domain Eukaryota; kingdom Metazoa; phylum Chordata; class Actinopteri; order Gobiiformes; family Gobiidae; genus Gobius; species Gobius niger. The sequence continues at coordinate 21,170,793 of NC_136855.1, read as the reverse complement.
GCTGCCCTCCTGCCTGCTGACTGAGAACGAGTCATCCATGATCAGTCTGGCCTTGCTCAGGTCAATGTCATTAGACCCGCAGACATGTCGGTAGGCCGTGAGTGAGGCCTTAGCTGTGGCGGACATCGTGTTCTTCCACTGGGATCCCCGCGTCACGATCATGGCTTGAAAGGCAAGAGTGTGAACGTGAAGCCGAGTCAGAGGCTTCACTTTAGTTTGATCTCCCTCCGTCTGCACTGCGAGTTCGTAACGCTGGTTGAGAATACGGTAGACTTCCCTCATCTGGTCCAAAACCGTGGCCACGCGAGGGTTCGGATCTGACAGTACAGTGATGTTGGACCCTTTAAGCAGGCTGAGCAGGTTCGGAAGCTCTTGTTCATTCATACCTAAAGAATCTGCCTATAAATGAGAAGGCAAAAACAAATTAGACATGCATTTAAATAGAATAGGATATCGACTATTACACGTACATAAGGGATGACATAATGGAGGAGTTCTTCCATGATACTTTCTTCTACAAAACTGGCCATTTCAAAGTGAGCACCGAGTTTGGCTGATGAGGAAGATATGAGATGGTACAGACGAGACAGAAGAGCATCACGTTCACCTGGATAAACAAGAACAGTCAATAAGAACAGTCAAAACAAAAAGGCATTGATTCATTGCACTGTGTAACAGATGTTTCTATTACCTGTTTGGAAAGGGAAACTATCCATCATCTGAAGTCCACCAACTACTAGCAGATCTGGCTGGAAGTCTGGAATCTTTTCAGCAAATTCCTCCATCGAGTCCAGGTACGGGTTATGATCGTCACTGTGAATAATATATCTGGTCCACATAATGTCAGAGAAATTAGCTCTGTTGGTTGTTCATATTCAATAGTGGCAACATTGATTAAGCAATATTCCACACCTATTGGCTCTACGTGACGTGTACGGCCCCCAACTGGCGCCCATTGGATATTCCATGATGAGATGAATATCTGGTTCCTCAAGTACCTTTCCTGCCACTGATAAAGAGCGGTGAACAAATGCAAAGAGTTTAATCAAATCCCAGCTGGGACAGGGAAAAGAGGACTTTATTTGTAAGGGAAAGTAAGGGAAGGGAAGCAGCAACGGTTATTGTTTGTACCTGTAATATGCTCGGACAGGACATCAGTAAAATCTGGGCTGAAGCTTCCCCCAAGCAACACATCGCATCCCTCTTTTGCCAAGCGACCGGCCATTACTGGGGCATTACCGCCCACTGACCATCTGTTACCAGGCATGTCTCGGGACGCTTCAACTAGTTCACTGAAGAGCGTGTCATTTATCATAAAGCGCCTGCACAAGAAACAGAAATAGTGAGTTAAACATGAACAATCTGGACACATCGGTTTAAATCAGTGAATAAGCAGGATGAAAAAATATATGAAAGGAAATTATTTGAGTAGAATGAAAACATTAACATCAAAATGCATTATAATTGTAGCAGTTTGTAGATCACTTCTGTAATTAACAGGTGAGTTTGGACGAGAAAAAAATGGATTAGGTGTGAGGCACATTTACACACACTTTCTGAGGGTAAAGTTTTTTTTGTGGTAGATGGTGCCTTACTTTAGCAATTTGGGTTTAAGTTTATTGGCCGATAAATCAGTTAAAAAGTCAGTAATTAAATATTCCTACAGTAGTTTGTTAAATCACAATTTGATCATCATCATCATCATCATCAAACTTTTATTGCATACACGAAGTCCAATTTAAAAAATAAACATAACTAACATAACATAAAAGTTTAGAGCAGATAACTGTACCAGTGACGCCATGAATGGGCATATAATAATGTTCAACATGTACAGTGGGAAAAAAAAGGTTTTGTCTGTTCCCCATAGACTTTCTATTGGATTTTGGCCAAATACTTTTTTCCCCCACTGTATACTGCTGCCTATGGTTGTCATGAGCCTTTATGACAGCATCCTGTGATATGGCCACGGCCTACTTAAGATGCCGTCTCATTCACATTTTGCCTGACGAAGGCCACTGCCCGTAACGTTGCATTGAATAAAGGAACATGCACTTCCTCATTCCAACAGAAACCAATAAGTGGCTCAAGGTCTTTTTAGCTGAAATCTTATGCAGTCATTGAATGCCACATTAGGGTTTCATATGCTTGATAGTTTATAGTTGGACCACTGCATTAAACAGTGTCTTTTCACGACATCTGTACACGAGCATGCTAGCCTGCACATACATCATGAAGCACTGCTGGTACACATCATCATCTGACAGGTCATCATAATGTCCCAGATATTCATATTTGCTACACAAGGTCAGGAAAATTCAAAACTTTATTGTCTCTTGTTCTGCAAATTATCATTCTTTTAGCATTATAGCATTATATTATCATAATACACACCATACTGAGAAGCACACATTTAAAAGTTCCTGCATACCAGAGCTGCTTGGTCTCAATATAACAGGATCATCAATATATAAGATGATTTACGAAGGCAGAACGAATCATACAGCCAGTCCTGCACATATTCCGCAGTCGTGGCAATTTGTTCATGTACAAAATAAATACTACAGGAGAAAGGATTGGCAACGCCAAATGGAGCTGTTCCAATCTGCATTGTCTGGTAAGCAAACCAGTCGGCTAAGACTCTCAATAAATAAGGCACTCCTCACGGACACATCTTGATAAACAACTTAAGATGATTAACAGAGTCAAATGCTTTGGACGCATCAATATTATGAGCACAAACTACTTTCTACTCTTATACTTTCTTTGTTTCCTTTGGCCTGACACTCCCACTGTTTTTTTTTTCTTTCTTTAAGCCTAAGTATTTCATCAGTCTACACACAGGATACAGACTCCAATCTTTACACACTCATTTTCAGGTGTCACCCCCAAAATGTGTTGATTTGACATGCAATGATGCAAAAGTATAAATCGGGCGTATATTGATTTTCTTTACTACTTACTCTGCAGCAGCTCCAGGTGCGAAGAAATAAGCAAAGCTCTCAGCAAGTTGCTCAGTGTTCTCCAAGTAGTCATGATGTAGGGGCTGGGTTGCAGGAATTAGGCCAATCTTATTTAGCAATGACACTCCATCTACCAATAGATCTGCACATCCCCCAAATCCTGCATGAGATAATACCAAATTAATAACAAAACGCAAACACAAAGAAGAGGGTACCAGCCAGCAGAGCTTGTCGTGAGCATGCAAGCTATAAGAAGAAATCCACACGGACTTCATGCACCTGCTGTGTCAAGAAAAGGAGCAACATGATAAGTGCGAGTGCCTATAGCTTGTAAAATTACACGTGCTGATACAGCTTTACCCTTTAGCAAGAGCAGAAGCGTCCATTGTAGAAAGCCTTCTGCAAAATATGTCATCTTGTTTGTCTAGGTTTACCTCTCATTTATCAAACAGAATGGTCAGACATGCAACAACATATGCAAAGCAAATGACAAAGCACTCTGGAATTAGAGGTAAGTTCTTTTAAATGATCAGCATCTAAGGTTAGACAATCTTAGTTAGAATACCCATGGTTTAATCTAGTGACTAAACAACCCCAATACATCAACTATTTTGCTTTCTGACTTGTATTTTGACCATATGCTCTTCTGTTCAACCCTCTGAACAAATTTGTTTGGCATTTGCATTAACCCTTTCTCTTAGTTCCAAACAACTTGGGTGTTGTTCACATGAAGGCACTGTAATATCGTCTAATGCATTTCGCACAAACAAAATACATAACTGTGACATCCTAGCTCGCACATTTCAGTTCACACAGCACATCCACTCACCAATGGCTACTTTAGGTCTGGCGACGTTGTTGCGTTCATCTTTGCGTTCAGCGCGTAGCAAGGAGGATAAAACTGTGTCCAATCGGTCATCCAAAACATTACGATCAGGTGCGCGGAACCAGAAAGCTAAAAACACAACGAATAAGGACAGCACAGGCCCGTACTTTATCCAAGAGACCCTTCCGCCTCCCTCCATCGTTCAGACTGACTGGCTGCTTCGCTCTCCCCGTGGCTCCGTGATTACGAGGCTGCAGCTCCACCTATGGGAAGGCAGGTCCAGGAAGGGGCGCTGGTTATGCGAGTGTCACGTGCGCTGTCCCTAGGCGGTTTTAGGACTACTGTGTTAAAAAAAAAAAAACATCCAGAAAATAGAGAGGGGTTGATGGGCAAAGGTCCGGCCGAGGCTGTGAACAATATAAGGATCATGGTCCGGCCGGACAAGAGCCAGAGCCAAGCCGATCCATGACTGGGAGGCGGATTCACAGTCACAGTGCGCCCTCTGCTGGTAGGAGTGGAGATCGACGGTATTATTTGTTAACATATTTATGCTTTAAAGTTTACAGTTATGTTGTTAGGGTTAGGTTAGGGTCGGTAGGGTTTGGTTATGGTGGCTGGGGTTAGGTTAGGTTCATTAGGATTAGGGTTGGGTTAGGATTAGGTTATGGTGGGTAGGGTTAGGTTATGGCCATTATGATTAGGGTTAGGTTATGGTGGCTGGGGTTAGGATAGGGTCGTTAGGGTCATTAGGATTAGGATTAGGTTATGATGGGTAGAGTTAGGTTATGGTGGCTGGGGTTAGGTTAGGTTCATTAGGATTAGGGTTGGGTTAGGATTAGGTTATGGTGGGTAGGCTTAGGTTATGGCCATTATGATTAGGGTTAGGTTATGGTGGGTAGGGTTAGGTTATGGTGGCTGGGGTTAGGTTATGGTGGGTAGGGTTAGGGTTAGGTTAGGTTCATTAGGATTAGGGTTGGGTTAGGATTAGGTTATGGTGGGTAGGGTTAGGTTATGGTGGCTGGGGTTAGGTTAGGTTCATTAGGATTAGGGTTGGGTCAGGATTAGGTTATGATGGGTAGGGTTAGGTTATGGCTATTATGATTAGGGTTAGGTTATGGCTATTATGATTAGGGTTAGGTTATGGTGGCTGGGGTTAGGATAGGGTCGTTAGGGTCATTAGGATTAGGATTAGGTTATGATGGGTAGGGTTAGGTTATGGTGGCTAGGGTTAGGTTAGGTTCATTAGGATTAGGGTTGGGTCAGGATTAGGTTATGATGGGTAGGGTTAGGTTATGGCTATTATGATTAGGGTTAGGTTATGGCTATTATGATTAGGGTTAGGTTATGGTGGCTGGGGTTAGGATAGGGTCGTTAGGGTCATTAGGATTAGGATTAGGTTATGATGGGTAGGGTTAGGTTATGATGGGTAGGGTTAGGTTATGGTGGCTAGGGTTAGGTTAGGTTCATTAGGATTAGGGTTGGGTTAGGATTAGGTTATGATGGGTAGGGTTAGGTTATGGCCATTATGATTAGGGTTAGGTTATGGTGGCTGGGGTTAGGTTATGGTGGGTAGGGTTAGGTTAGGGTCGTTAGGGTCTTTTGTGAACAAAAGTAACAAGCAATTTGTATGCTGTTCGAAGCAATGTTAACTTTATTAATCAATAGTAGCATCTAATTAAACTTTCCAAATTTGTTAATAAGAAATTAACCTTTTTTTGTGTTTATGAAAAATATTAAATTACTCACTTGCTGACCCCTGATCGGTCTAGATCAGTTTTATCCCGCAGGGCGCGCAGGCTCGAGCTGTCCTCTTCTCGGACAAGGTGACGGACAGATCAATGTACATCGCACCTGCCCCTTCTGCCCAAGTTTGTTTAGCCAAAGCATGGTCCTTACAATTGGGTTTGCCCTAATGAGCCTTAGCCTATATTAATCAATTTAAATCCGAAATGAACGTGGGCCTCTTACCTCTGAACCTTACTTAGATTCCGAGATCTGATGGGATTATAAAGACGGCACAGCCACAGGAATGTACAAAATACTTCATGAACATATGCAGTAAATCGGGGCGGACTGGCCATATGTCCGTTCTGGAAGAGCACAGAAGGGCCACTGGCTCTAGGGCCACCGGTCTGGCCTCTCACTTTATACCTTACCCTTACCCCCGGGCATAACAGAGCTTTACCCAAATCTAAAAGCTTAAAGGGGGGGTATTATGCAAAATCGACTTTTTCAAGCTTTACATCATGTTATTATGTCATTCCCTCATTAAAAACATGCCTGAAGTGTTGCCTTGGTACATTCACGTATTTTTGAGTAATCTGTAAAAACTCTGATGGCAGCCATTTTAGGGATAGGTTTGCCTGAGTCCTCCTAGGAACGCCTCCACCTCCTGGAGACGCCTCAGAGCTTTCGTCACCAGCCGAGTAACAAAAAGTAATGAAAAAGCAGCAAAAACATGACAAAAAAGCGTAAAAACACGAGACGAAAACACAACACAATGTGACGAAAACGTGACGACAAAGCAATGAAAAAAAGCGATGAAAAAATAACATGAAAAAAAAAGCGAAAAACAAGAGACAAAAACACAATGAAAAAGTGACAAAAAAGTGACGAAAAAGCAGCAAAAACATGACAAAAATGCAGCGACAACGTAACAAAAAGTTCCAATCACTTTTCTAGATTCTAGCTTTCAAATGAGACGTTACAGTGTTGCTCTCCAGTCAAGAAGCCTTTGGATTTGGGTAAAGCCGAACTGGAGAAAATGCTCTCGGTTAAGGCGGGGGGTAAGAGGTTAGCATAATGTGGAAGTGTCACATTTACGCTAATTTGGGCCAGGCTGACCATGAGTCCAGGGCTGTTTTTCAGTCCCAGTCCGCCCCTGCAATTAATGATACAACGTTAATGTTCACCATATGCTAGAAGCTTCACCCACTGCAATCTTCATTTTGAAGATTTTGATGATTACTGTACATAAAATACGTCTTTTCATGATTACCGCACATTTTTTATTGCAGTTTTTGACTATTTGCACAAAATCCCTCACATACTTTTGATTAAATCGTTTTCCCGAGATAATAAAATAAGTGACTTTCCACAGCTCCAGTGGACGTGTTACCCAGAATAGACTATTTGATAAAGACAAAAAAAATCTATTTGAATGAACTACTCGAAATGAATGAATGAATCAAATGAAAAAGGGGGAATTGCAGACAGGAATAAAAAATAAACTTTTAATTTTACATTCTCAATTGTAGCAACAGTAAAACCGGAAATGAATTTTATTCCCAAATAAAAAGGCACACGTAAAACACATTTAAATGTAGCATTGCTATGACAAACTGCTTTTTGCCTTATCAGTACAGAGTCTTATTTATTTCATAATGTTTAGGCAGCAATTCGGTTTACTCTAGAGCTGTGAACAAATTACAAACACTGTGTACGGTGGTTCCCGTTGTGTGAAAGCAATACAAGTTAGTTAAAATCTTTACTAAAAACGACTTTGAAAATGCCTGAAGTCTCTTCCTCTAGAGATGACTCCACTTAAAACCTGTAGGTAAAAGCAGGATCAGTGAACATGCTTATAAAAAACAAATATGCCAGTTCTCATTTCAACTCACTTTTACTTGGGAATTCCAGCTACAATCTCAGATTCAATGCCACAGTGGTCAGATCCACGTAAAATTTTGAAGAATCCTAAAATACACAAAGATGGCGATTAAAGTAATTGATAAAACAAAGGGACTTTGGCAGAGTGTAAGGATTCCTCACCATTCTCTCCCCAGTCGGTGTTCCAGGAGTTGGCACAGAGCCAATAGTGAACCCCATCCTCCTCTCCCCATCCCAGAATCTTAATGGCATGGCCTCCAACAGCAGATCCAGACACATGTTGGTAGACTCCTGTCAAAACGGCAACAGAAATGGATAGAAAACTCAAGACACGTTTTCAGGTTAGTTGACATGAAAGCCCAAATTTAATTTCTTACCAGACTTGTACAGCAGGAAGTCTTCATACACAGTGAAGGCAGCTTCAACAGGACCATTCTTTGAGATTTCAACCTGAATCTGTGTCTCGTCTGACAGCACAGTATAGGACGTTTTACCTGCAGGTTGGTTTTAGAAGTGATCAGCAGGGCTTGACATTAACAAGAGCTGAACATTTTCCATTTTCACTTCCTAGATTCGATTAAATATGCAATAAGAAGATTTAACACACTACACCATGTCTAAGATATAGTTATGCCACACCTTTGATTGAGTAGATTAGTGTACATCAGCTGGCTTTTATTGTATTAAAATAAAAGGACAGTCTAGTGTATTAGTCATTTATAGTTCATACCAAAGTGCTTGTCCTTCTTGTAAGTTGGTGAGTACCCTGGTTCACACTGGGACAGGCATTCAGGTGTGTCTCCTCCTTCACCAGTGCAGGGCGGCCTGCTCCCATTCACATGATGCTCACAGGGAGCGATGGTGTACGGGCGGCAGCCTGCAAACATCGAAGCGTCAGAAATGCCCAAGTGGTTGAGTTCAGCTACTGCATCCGAACCAGCTCTTACCGATGTGGGAGTCGTACAAGCCTCCAGTGACAAGCCCCTCGTTAGTCCAGAAGTCCCAGGCAGCCGAAGGGTACCCACCGTTACATCTACAGAAGATACGAAATTTAAGCGTCTCAAATAGGCTCAGATCCTTAAATAAACAATCCTTTAGTGCCTGGATTTCTTTATTCATTATATTCTTTGTTAAGTTGCCCCTTACCCCATTCCACATTGTTCACAGCAGGTCAACAGATCTTCAGCAGAAATTTCAACACTGATTTTACCAGCGCTATGAACACACACGCGATCTGAAATGGCCTCCGCTGCACCAAATGCCTACATGATAGAACCATTTACTCAAACATGCACATACACAAGCTAAAAAGTTTAGAAAGTACAAAAGGATGTGAAATGACATACCCAGCACGATCCACAGGAGCCTTGGTCTCTGATCTCTTTAATAGTTGGACACTCTGGCCACTGCTCCCTGGAGTCAAATACTTTGGGCACTTTCACCGCACCAACATACTGATCCCTGTGGTGTAAACACAAAGACGCTTAGCACTTATCCAAGTATTAAAATTAAGTGAAAGAAACTCCTAATGAAGGTCGTGCCAGGGTCGAAACGTGGCGTCCCTTTTAACTGCATCACCAGCAGTGTTAATTTCGTCGACTAAATTAATTAACTTAATTTTAGTCAAAGTGATATTTTTGACGACTAAAATTGGACTAAAACTAAATTAAAGTTTTTCATGAGACTAAAAACTATGACTAAAATGTCTGGACATTTTAGTCATAGTTTTTAGACTAAAATAAGACAAATAAAAATGAAAAGGAGAGACTAAAATCAGCTAAACTTCTATTGACCGTCTGAAAGAGCCTCAGATCATTTAAATTCACTGCCAAATGAACAGGTTTGTGCTTTATTCATGTGGGAGAAGCTCCATTAAGTCGACGACCTTGATTAAATATGATTATAATGAATATTATCAATGCAAAGTCGACTAAATTAGTCTTAAATTTAGTCGACTAAATTGACTTGAAATTTTAGTCGACTAAAACTAGACTAAAATTGACAAGTTTTTTTTTGACTAAATCTCGACTAAAATTAAACTACATTTTAGTCAAAGGACTAAGACTAAAACTAAAATAAAATATGTTGTCAAAATTAACACTGATCACCAGTGCCTTGGACGTTGCATTTCTCTTTCAGTTCCATGTTTTCGTGGGTTTTGTCGTCAAAGAGCGTGTGATTGTTTTAACTTCATCTTTATTCCCTGCTTTCTATTAAAATAAAGTATTGACCTTAACCTAGATACGATCACCTATTGAGGATTTAATCGAACACCATGTCCTAGGAACTTTGCCGTGTAATCAGGACTAAACAGCTGTCGACTTGCATGAAACTCACATGACAGGCAGTTTGGGTCCTTTCATCCACGTACCACAGAGCTTCTTCACATAACTGTAGTCCACATTATGGAAGTTGTGACCAGCCTGAAGGACAATCAAAAACAACCGAAAACCACTTAAAGCTGCATTCAGTAAAACATGTACACTCTTAAAGGGAAACAGAGCCTGACCTTCCAAGTGGTGTTCATTTTGTTGACGTAGTTGACCATGTCACTGGACAGTGGATGAAATCGTGGTCTGGCCAGGCTCACCGCAAAACTGGCCGCCAACACTAGAAAGGCAGCGTTCCACATTTTGCCTGGAAAAGTCACTCCTATTAATATTTAGAAATGTAATACGTTGACTCAATAGCAAACAGGTGAGTTTATAGTGGATCCCCTTGTCGCCCATTGTGAGTGTATGAGCCGGTCTTGAACCAGTGAACAGCATCACCTTTTTTCAGGACTTGATTTTTCAAGATCCTTCACAATGTACACCGGGCAAGACTAAGTTGGGGATTACGTGACACAGCAATTCTTTAGCTCGATGCAGGACAAAGATTAGTGGTCAAACCAGTTCGAACAAGAAAAATAAATTAATAGGAAGTGAAACCAAACATCACGAGGCGAAGGGTTTTAACAGTTTGTCAAACAAGAGAAGCATAATGTCAAACTCTGCACTCGCCAAAGAAACAAGTGCTGTCGGCTCATCTTACTTCACTTCTATCTACAAACTCACCTCTATTTACTATCTTAGATTACCTCACATCTATTTACTTGCTCACAGCCAAATCAATACATAATACCGGACGGACGGCTTCATAAAATGATGTGAACATTATCTACAAGTCAATGTAAATAATGTAAATAAAACAAAGGAAATGATTGTGGACCTGAGGTGAATAGGGGGATCATACGAAGATACTGATACATAGGGCTGTGCAATTAATCGAAATTCGATTACAACAGTAAACGATTACAAAATTAGCATAATCGCAAAAAATCGATTATAATTTTTTTTTCCACATTTTTTTATTTTATTTTATTTTTTATTTTTTTTGTCACTTTTTGATGGATTTTTGTCTTTTTCTGCTGGATTTTTGTCACTTTTTTGCTGGATTTTTGTCACTTTTTTGTCACTTTTTTGCTGGATTTTTGCCATTTTTTTGCTGGATTTTTGTCTTTTTTTAATGGATTTTTGTCACTTTTTTGATGGATTTTTGTCACTTTTTTTGATGGATTTTTTTAAAGGCAACAAATAATCGTTTGAATAATCGTGATTTCAATTATGACAAAAATAATCGTGATTATTATTTTTTCAATAATCGAGCAGCCCTACTGATACATCATCAAGACATAGAACAAATGAGATGAGCTGGCATGAACATGTAACAACAATGTGCGAGAAAAATACATCGACAGTTACATTTCCTGAGGAGACTAAGAGCGTTTGGGGTTAGTCAGGGAATAATGCTGTTCTAAAAAAAGACTTTGCTAAGGTATGGAATTGTAAACAGGTTTGGTAACCGGACTGTAAAATATAAAACACAGATTGTCAAGACAAAATTGGCTGGTACAATAACTCCTCCAACCTTCCTGCAGGACATTTTTGATCAGCCCACATTGACTCAGGCATCAGTAGGAGCTGCTATACCTTCTGGAAGGAGATTTAGGATCCCCATTTGTTCACACAACTGCTATAAAAACTCCTTTGTACCACGCTCCAAATGAATTAATGAGAACTACTAACATGTGACTGTGTTAAGCCGGGCCAACGGGAGGGTCTAATGTGTTTTTGCAATGTGTTTTTGTTCTTGTGTTTGTATTTAATTCAATCAAATAAAAACACACATGTTGAGATTTTAAGCAATTGATAAACTAAAGCCTATGGCAGCTACATTTGCTATAATAATCAACCTGTTACATTGCTTCTACTCCTCTGTTCTGACTATTAAACACTTCTGGCAAGATCCATGTCCAAGTGAAATCCATTCTCATGAAGATAAGATAAGACAAGCCTTTATTGATGTCACAATGGAGAAATGTACTTGTTACATTCAGCTCTCGGAAACACTCAGGCTGTGCAAATAGGCAGGAAATGTGAAAAAACAAAACAATGAAATAGTCAATAGTGGTATCTCACATACAATGACTACCAAGGACAGATATAATGATACAGGGATTATTGTATCCCTGTATTTGCAATCTCAAGGATACTTTCGCTTTAGCTTTAGGGATCAGAATAGCTTCATTACAACGCTTTGAAACAAGATCTGCGTTTAACTACAATCCACGTTCAGTTACATTAGTTTTTTAGCATTAACTATGGGCCCCTATTGTGTGATTATTATTAACACAAAGGCGCGGTCTGAGCCAGAGATATCCTCAGGTCTGGACAGGCATCGAAATGGTTTCAGTTTCAAGCTTTCAGTAAAAGAAATAACACATGAACAGAAAAATAAACAAGAGGAAATGTATTTTGAAGAGCTAACTAAATCTGTCCCTGAAAACTAGAGGAAAGCTGAGATTTAGAGGTAAACACGTGCAGTTCACCCACATAACCTACAACTAAAATGACTGCTTTACTCAATACAAGACATCATTAAAGACGACCTAATGTTTAAGAGCTTACAAGAAGCCTACCTGATGTTGGTTTCCCGCAACTTTCCTTCCAGAGACTGACCGTGAAACTAGTACTTCATTGTGTCACCGTCCTTCGCTTTTTATTCCTGTAACCCACGTGACAGTCACATGAAGGCCTCTCATGTGACCAGGAAGTACATGATCCAAATGCGATGACACTTTTGATGTGGTGGTTTCATGGATCTATAATATTAAAGGTTGTTTGCATTGAAATGTTTTTATTATTATTTTTTTTTTTATCTAATCGGCTACGTCCACATATATTTAGAAAATAAGTCTCGTTTAATTTAAGAATCTGACACAACACAAAGGCTGCACTTCGCCTCTGATATAGTTCTATGGGCTGAACACAGGGGATTTCTTGATTTTCTTTTTTTCCCCCTTTTCTTTCAGTATATTGTAAAAACAGACTTTTGTGAGGGGGAAACATATTTGTGCACTGTGGATTAAAGTTAAATAATTTAATTAATAATTAATTCAAACATGACAGCATTACTTTATGAAAGAAATGCGCTGGGAAAGCAAGGAATGAGTTTGGACACAACTTAAAAACGCCTCTCATTGTTTGTACACAAAGGTATGAGGTAGATTAAGAGGCCTTTAGTGCGATACAATGTATTTATCTATATTAGAATGTAGGAAACTGTTGAGTCTTGCTCCACAGGAGGATCTTGTGGTGCTGAAGTAAAAGCAGACACATTTGTGCAGAAGTGACCACAGAGAACATTTTGAATGTCAGTCCACTTTCTCTTCCCTTTAATGGTCATATGTAATGAGTTGGCATTACTTAAGTGACAGCAAGACACTGTTATTATTGCTGGGTTGCATGTGACATCACAGCGTTCTAAAGGCCTATTTATATAGAGGAACAATTATTTTGTTTTTGAGGACATTTTTGGTCTTGTGCAGAGAGATCATGGACCCAGTGACTGTTATTAATGATATTTTTTTCTAATTCATGAATTTTCTTAGGTGTAATGCTCTTAATAGGAAAAACTGGCTCCTGCCCCCGCTGGGTCCGGTGACATCATCACATTCTAGAACCTGCAACCCAGCAATTGACTCTTAGCAATGACTATATAATAATATCTAATAATAAAGCGTTACAATGTTTATTCTTACGTCTGTGCACATGTTTTGAAATTAAAATGTTTTTCAGAAAGTCCTGAGTTAAATGCATTGACAGCTCAGTCAATGGTCAATGTGACGGTATCACAGATTGTCTTTATTTAGTTATGATAGCACAGTTGAGTGAATTATCATCAATCAGTTCAGTGAATCATTATCTAGATGGATCGAAGCCAGTGGTTAAATGATTTGTGGAAGACTTCATACTTAATTTAGAAAAAATAAAAAAGCCAGTGAAACGATTGTTTGATATTTCACATAGAAACACACAAGACTTCCTTTAAGATTTACAATAATAATTTATAAAAACTCATGACTAAAAATAAAATCTGCATAATTCAGAATAAAATATGCAATGTCAGAAAGCCACAACAACAGTGCAGTTGAAAGCTACATTAGCATTGCAGTTTTATTGCTGCATATCCATAACATTGACTTCAGCATGTGCAGCTTATGAGGAAAATGCTTTGTGTAGGAACATTCCTAATGGCTAATAGCAGCATGCAGTGACTACTATCAGCAGGTCACAGTACACAGTTATGAGGCAGCTCCCATACTTTGATTTATAGCACATACTGAAAATGAAATATAAAAACAATAACATTGTACAAAACAATACAAAGATCATATCTTTTCTTGAACAATATGAACATTTAAGAAGACTCATAGCTTTATGTATTAGTGGTGAATGAAACAATATTCTGATTGAAAAACATCTGTACAACTATCGTCAGTGATAACCTTTTTTATCTGCATGTATTTGACCAATGAGGTCAACTAGTATATTTATAGATGGGTATTTTATACATTATGTTATTAATCTCTTAATATAATATTACTTTGCCTATATTATCATATACATATTACATAATAATCATACTGCATATTTTTCATATTGAATTCCTGCAATGAAACTGCAGTGTGTGAAGTGGTTTCATAATCATAATGTAGTGTTTGGTTGGTAAAGCACAGACACTGTACATTGTATGTAAACTTATAAGTGACTGGATAAGTGGTTAGATCGAGGCTGTCTGACAACACACTGTATGCTTTTTTTTACAGGAGAAGAATTTAACATGCATTCATGATCTGTTTTACTGTCATGCTCCTTCTCAGTCACTTAAAGAACATGTTTTCATACTAAGTTCACTGCAGAGGCAGCTGGTTTGTCATCATGTACATGATGTGTCACAGCTCTGTCGCTCTGTATGAGACCAAACATTCAGCATCTGTCAAACTCTGTCAAGTTTTTCCCACTTCATAACATTCTGCTAAAGCAAGTTTCTGGATTAAAATCAAACTTTATAGCATCATCCCTTTTGAGTATTTTCTATACACTTCACGTTTTCTTTGTTTTTGTTTTAAATTGTATATGTCCACAAATAAATGAAAATGCTGCCGTTTAAAGCTATTTTACAAGCCTAATTTAATGCTAGGTTTGTGGGAAAGTAAAAAGTGATACTAATTGAACTGTTGCCTGTTGAACAAGTGATCATCATAAATCCACAGTGTCTAATTTTTAGGTTCTGCTAAATATAAAAATGTGTTGCGTGAAAACATTACGCTGCTACTTTCTATACGACCATGTTGTTGTTACACCATTCTCTCTTGATTATCCACAAACTGGACAATCTGTTTTCGGGCATGTGAGATGACTGGTGTGAGGGGAACGATAGGAGTACCAGGGGTACTAGCACCAGGAGTTGAAGCCGCTGGAGTGGATGTACCGGGGGTCCCACCTGGTGTTACCCCGGGCGTGGTACCTGGAGTGGCAGGGATGATAACAACATTGGACGGGCCTGGGCTTTCTGTTCCTGGTCTTGGCTCTGCTCGTGGAGTGGACGTGATGAAGCGCGCCTCCCTGATCCTGTAGGGACTTCTGTAGCTGGAGATGGGGGACAACTCAGATCCCCAGCCCAAATAACTCCCGCTGGAAGGGGAGTGTGCGTCTGCGCTGAAGTACAGTGTGGCGTCTACAGGAAGGGCTGACTTCCTCTCCGGAGAGGTGAGCAGGAGTGGAGAGCGGCGTTCAGGGGACCATCCCGGAGTCTTGATGTCTAGAGAAGCCACTGAGGAGGAGGCCTCAGTCATCGCTGCAAGACTGTCTCCATGGTGCAGGCTTCCAGCTCGAGGAGAGGAGGGCGTGACCGAGCCATAGGCAGCACTTTGAAAGTCGTCATCACCTTTAATAAAGATCATTCGCAAACAAACAGTAGTTAATATGCAAATATACAAACTCAAGATTTGTTTAAAATGTAAACCTTTTTCTGAGGGAGCAGCGCTGGACTCATCTTCCGCAGACTCCTCAGGAATTGCCTCTCGGACTGGAATAATTTCAGGAAATTTTCTGAGTTCATGGATCGATGCTGGAGGAGTCTGTCTCACTGGTCTGGCTATTACAGTGCTGGGAGCTGGTTTGGCTGGCTGGACTACCTCTTTTGGCTAAAAAACAAACAATAACATAGTTTTTAATGAGACCATTACTCATGAATAAGTCATAAAAACTGAAAGGCAACAGGAGTTAAGATAAAAATGACGTCTTACCTGCACGACCTCCGTCTCTTGTCGTGGGACTGGTGGACGAACAATGGGAACATGTGGTTGGATAGGATAGACCTACCATATCAGAAGAGACAAACATATTTAACTTTCTTATTTTTAGAAAGCGAGTTATAAGTATCAGGAGTGTAACAAACCCGTGGGACGTGATGTTGATCTGGTGAATGCATTTCTTCGGAGAGACCCATAAGTCCAGCCAAACCCCCTTCACCGTATGCTGACCATATCTTGGGTACATCACCGGTTTTTAAGGCCAAGCGAATGAGGAGCCAGTGATGATGCCTCCAGCCCTCCCATTGGTGAGGGAGATCCATGAGAGTCCCACCACCTACATACGGGTTATTAGCTCATTTTAACACACACTTTGATGCATGACACTTAAAAGTCATAGCACCCAGTTCAGTACATGGGCTGATTGATTTATACATAGTGACACCCCGTACAACCCTGTTCAGGACGTACCCAAAAGTGTAGCTTGACGATGGTATGAAGATGGATCCTTCTCATTGAGAGTAAGTGATGACCCTCGCTCCATACAGGCTCCACTGATTCCCCTGTGACGGATACTCTGGAAGATCTCGAACGACTTTGGGTGAAGGAAACGATAATACAGGACTAACGCTATCACTCCTGGACAGAAAACAAAAGGTCCATGAAATATGCCATCGAAACACCATATGTACGCAAAATCCCGTGTGGCTTTTACCGATGAGGAAGCTGCAGAACACAGCAGCCGGTATGCCAACTGTATCCCACGAGACCATGGTAAATAACCATGAGGACGCCAGAAGAAGGAGGGCATTTTCCAAAAACATCACCTGAAACAATAGTTGGTGTGGTTCTAAATGAGTATAGAACAATATATTGAAAGTCTTTATCAATGGCTAGTACAATGGCTAGTATTTTGACGGTCAGCCAGAAGGTGTAGCGCAGACTTGAGTTGAGGTTACTAAAGCCAGGTCCAATTAATAGAATTTGAATAAAGAGGTGCTATTTTTGGTAAATAAAACATTTATCAACCAATAATACAGTTTGTCAGGTTGGAAAAGAGTTGTCAATGTGCCCAATATTACAAGGGGTCATTAAAAGCAAAAGCTGGTGTAGATCTACTATATAGAGTTTTTAAACGTTGCTTTGGTGCCAGAGAAATCTTAAAAAACTTTAAATATATTTCTCAAAGACATTGATGCAAACAAAATGTCAGCGCTTCAGGATTATTGCAATACTCACCAAATAGAATCCTGCCATGCGATATCTGGACTGGCCATATTTGACGTTGAGGAAAAGGAAGACGTGGATGGCGCCCAGGACAACGTTAAACACTCGCCAGCGAACAGTTGATCGTATAATGTCCGTCTGCTGAGACACCATCCAAAATGTGGCACCCAGCCAGTGCACCCCTGATGTGAACAAAAAAAATCAGTTCAACATGCTGTATCACTTAGTGTCCAGTTTTGTAGTTTGATCTCACCGAGAACTCCGAGAATCCACTGCTTGAAGATGCGTGTGAAAAGCATAAGGACAGCGAAACGAGATCCCAACATACCAACCTGCACAGAGGAGGTTTAGTTGTGAAAATGATGTGAAATGCTCTCAAAAGTAAAACAATCTACACCAGAATATATATTTCTTCTTGGATTGTTGTTGTTTTTGTTATGATGATGTTTCACTTCTCATCAAATGTTCACTTGCATTGGGCAAAAAAATTAAATGTTTATAACTCTATCCCTCATGATAAGAAATTTAAGATTCAACGCTAGATTCAATGCCTAGTTTTATGACCAATGCAACTTCAGGAAGCACTTCTTGGATGTGAGTTTAAACGTCTTCAACTTCAATACAAAAAAGGAAAAACCTTGTCCTCATAACTGCTTTTTGATAATTACTGCTACCATTAACTATCAAGTAAAAAAAATACAATGCATTAACATTGTTCAGCTCTGCCCACCCTCCAAAGCAGTCGACAGAGGATGGCGGCAGGCGTCATGTGGAGGTGTCCTG
The DNA here is from genome assembly GCF_951799975.1 of Gobius niger. NCBI lineage: Eukaryota > Metazoa > Chordata > Actinopteri > Gobiiformes > Gobiidae > Gobius > Gobius niger. The sequence goes on along the minus strand of NC_136855.1, from coordinate 21,152,747 downwards.
GTCTGATCAGAGAACAGGCTCTGGCGTAAAGAACCAGCGCCCAGGAAAGGGACAGCACACACACGACGAAGCAAACGGAGGCTGAGGGGACGAGAAAATGAAACAGGTGAGATATTCACACAAAGCGCCACAGTACTACTTGAGAATATATTTGACTTTTAAAGTACAATCTTAAATGAACTATAATGGAGTTTCAGTTCAGTAACTATTGATTGTTGAATAGTCTATAGAAACTAAGTGGTTGGATTGATGTCAAGGTGGAGCCAGGGCCAGGAAGTTTATGTACCACATACACCCAACGGTATTAAAAAATACGACAATACGAAAATTAATTTGTCAATAACACAAATTATTAGTGAAATTCATGAAATTGTCTTGCTGTTTTTTAAAACACTTTTTTTTACTTCTTTATTCTGTAGATCCTGCTCTGTTTGTGTGAACGTGAGCAAGATGTCTCCATAAACTTACTCATACACAGTAGCAAGAGACTAATGCACAATTTCCTTTGGGATCAACAAAGTACTTATCTAAATGCATGATTCGATTTTTCAACTTGAAGCATTTATGTCTCTGCGTAGGAGAGGCTTCAAGGAAAAAGGTTGCGAACCACTGCCTGCTTGTAACATTATTTCGTTTGTGCAAGCTGTTTACTTGGAGACTTCACGCCGATATCGGTGCAGATGAGGACGTAGGTCTGTAGAAAGGTTTGTGGGAGGGTCACCACCAGAGCCTCGAACAGACGCAGGGCCGACACGTCAGCCTGCTGCATGATCTCAGCATAAACATCCATGTCAGGCAGACGCATGCACTCCCACAGCCTGAGGGAACACAGGCACAGACTGTGAGGCATTTGGGGATCTCTACTTACATGCTTAGAAACGCCGTGTTGAGAAATCAAGTTGCCAAAAAACAAAGAGTAACTTTACATTAAAATGATTTAAACAAGTACAAATAAGACATAGTTATCCAAACAATTACTCAAGTAAGAGTAAAAAAAATATATAATCAAATACTACTCAAGTGTTAATTCAGATTTATGAATAAACTAAGATTGCATTTTTTCCCACACATACAGTAATTGCTTAGGAACAGAAACTAAATGTTTCAACTAAGAGTTCTAATACTTCATTACTCAAAATGATACCGTCCAAAAGAAGATTCATAGAAGTACGATGTCTCCATAAACTTACTTATGCACAGTAGCCAATATGTCACTGATTACAACCTTATGTTTGTACTTTTCATACCTTTTGAAGATACCAAGGTGGAGTATGTGTGTCCATGTGAGAGATCTTCTGCGAATGCGTCCGTCTGAGAGGTACCAAAGATAGCTGAGCCACTGTGGGCCCCATCCTGCAGCAAAAATAAAACACTTTACTGATTTAGTTCCATGTGTATAAGTATTTTCTTGTTGGTCAGTGCTTTAAGACCTGGCAGCAGGAACAGTGCAGTCAGTCCGGCCAGATGAGCGTAGCAGTAATTGTGACCGATCCACAGATAGTAAACAAAGCAGTAGATCACTGTGGAAACAAAGTAAGATAATAGTTTATTTAGTAGCTGATCTTTCACATAAAGTAATGAAGGTTTCTTTCTCGTCATGAGACCTGTGGTCAAACCTCCCAATTGTGGCCAGAGTAAAGCACGACTGTCAGTGCTGTTCATCAACTATGATCTAACAGGGCTTTGGGAGACCCCTCCATAACATGCTGAGGTCAACAGGCTGCTATAAGTTATAACTAAAAAACAAAATCAAAACATTTCTTCTTGTCTGATGCAAGAATAATATCACATAAAATACATAATAAAAAAAATACCTAAATTAATAAATAAAAGGTAACACTTTATTTTACACTACCCTTGATACATTGTACCAAACTAAATGTAGTACAATGTTATGTGCTCTGTAACAATCTGTAATAACTTGTACCTATGGGTTAGATACACAATGGAATAACTTGTATTAGTACTTTGTAGGTACATAATGTAATAGGACACGAGAATCTTAGGGTTAGAGTCATGTTTTACTACATTATGTACCTACAAACTACTAATATATAATTGTACATTGTTACAGAGCGCGTTACATTGTACTAAATTAAATACATTGTATTAAGGGTACTGTAAAAGAAAGTGTTACCAAATAGGACAAGAGCGCTCTTAAGTTCTTGAAGTTTTAAGTTATTGATGCCATGATGGGCATATACTTGCTCAGTAGCTTTTCTATTTCAAATAACCTTGTTGTGCCCCCACCATGTATAATATCCCTGCTCCATCACTGTCCCCACATGGGCCCCGTATGTCTGGTCCTCCCTCGATCGTGTAATTTGAACCGGGACAGCTGCCAAATAAGCGGGATACAGGGCCAGATGAGGCTGCGACATGGGGTCCGCCCATAAGCCTCCCCCCAAAAAAGGCGCCAGAATATTGTGTGAATGAAGACACATTATTACAGTCGCTGCAGTGATACAGTCTCTCTGACATGAGTCTGCAGTTTCTGCGCGTCAGGACGCACCGTGGAGAAACAAGCTACTGTGACTCTGCAGCAGCAGCATTGGCAAGAATCATTTTGGTTTCGTGAAATCAACTTTTCGATGTACCCATGCACAGAGACACGTTTACATTGTCACGTGCAGCAACAAAAACAATAAGTGATACATTAAATCCTCTGAAGTGAATCCACTCTCACGCGCACGCCTTCTCCCTGAGGTTTTGTCCCGTTGCGTGTGCTGTCCTGTAATATGTCTGGGTGCGCGTGTGTGATGTGCGTGTCCCAGGTAGGACTCACGCGCCGTCCTCTCTGCGACAACGAGGAGAGCGGTGACAGCGAAGACACAAACTTGGCAGCAGGACATGCAGCCTCCTCCATCGCTGGGAGTCGAGTAGTCCCTCATGGTGCCGAGATGAAACAGACGCCCCGGACTTCCCCGTGTTGTGGCGGGTCGAATAGTGAGTAAAATAGGGCCGGGACCTGGTGCGGTTCGGGAGGGGTCCAGCTGCAGTAGCCCGTTACCCCACAGCGACGTCAGAGCGTCCCGTTAAAGAGATAGCACTGCAGACTCCGAGTGTGTGGACTGCGGCAACTACAGTGTGTTCCAGTGAGACAAGTGGCTACAAGATGCCAGATCAGTATTAGCGTCTCAATGTGAAGCATCTTATGAATCTAACCATGAACTGTAACTGCAGCATCATAGACTCATTACATCTTAATTAGTGTAGGCTGCTTTTCTTTGGGCTTTCTTACGTGCAGTGCAAAGTGAAACGTGAAACACAATATTACTCTTAGAGAACAGTTAATTGATATAATCTAAAATGTCTTGCTCATTAACCAAATGTACAGTGGATTAAAGGAAATCAACTTTTTATTTTCCTGACCCCAGCGGTGAAATTACCTTTTGTTTACAATGGCCTCACAACATTTATTTCACATGTAAGTTCTTTATGTTTTAACTTGACTTTAAAGTAACAATACACTTTTCCGTTTGTAGAACTGAGATCTGTGGCCATGTGCAGTACATCCATGTTGCCACTAGAGGGCACAGAGGCATCATGAAGTAAGTTGCACATCACAAGTTCATAAAGACAGAGGCTATTGTTCTGTTCCTCTATAATACTCATACAGCAACTTTGAAAAACAAACAAACAAGCATACAAAGATTCGTCTCATTAAGACATGTCCCAATGATGATCAAGTTATATCTGAAATCCATCAATATAGTCATATGACACCTTAAAATTCATATTAAAATCCTCATTTAGAGAGTTTCACAAACTCTTAGTAAAGGTCAGTGCAACAAGGCAAACATTTTTACATTTAATACAGTTCTGAAAACTGGCTTCAACAAATCAACTTTAACAGTTTGAAAAGTGGTAAATAAAAAATAGATCAATTTGAGAAGTTTATAGAGTCAGAAACACCTTATTGTCCTGGTAATCCAGCTATAAAAATATCCCAGAGTCAACACCCGACAACAAAGACTCCCCTGCTGGAGCTCAGTCATTATGTCCATTGGGCTGGTTGCTGGTGATCACTGGAGGTGTAGGTTTGTGTTAGTAATATCTGTTGAGACTCTGAGTGACAGTGCTGATGTCTGGCTGTCCATTCATCCAGATTTCCCTGAGAATTCGCTCACGCTCCTCCAGCCTCTGTGCCCGGTCCAGCTCTGAAACAGATATAGAGGAAAGATCTTAATGTCTCTGGACATTGACATGACAGGATTGGGCATTAGGGGCTTACAGCTCCAGCTCCATAAAATAACAAACCACCCAGGACAGCACTTTTCACTCTTTCTTTTTCTTTCTAATAGTTTTTTTAATGCAAAAAAGTATAGATGGCCTTATCAATCAAGCCATGAAAAGTACACGTGATTATAGATTTGAGTTACCTTCTGCTGATGTAAACATGGTGGCATTCAGTAAAGCCCTCTCAAAGCGCCTGCGTTGTCGTGCAGACATGTCACATGATTCGTCCCAGTCCTCTGATTCGCTGTTCCCTGTGGGCCCTGTCCCATATGGGATCACAGCACTGTGCATGTTACTGTCAGTGGGCTGATGGAGCGGACAGCCAGCGAGCCGTCGGGGATGCCTGCACATGTGTCGTTTTTTAGGAGGGTTATTCCCATAGTGGCAGTCCGCTCTGCAGTGGATCTGGAAGACGATGGCACAGAGTGTGACTAGCAGTCCCACACTCACACCGCCCAAAAACACCAGAGCTGTAGTCTCAGGCTGGTCTGCAAGAGAGCAACAACATGCTTATTCATTATTCACAAACTCAAAGACACCAATTCAATTTCCAAAGTAACACCATACCAGCAATAAAGGTGTAAGCTGCCAAAACGTTGCTAAGAAGTGCCATCTCCACCTTCACCTCCATATTTGGACTTCCTGATGGTGTAGTATTCATAGTTTACACCCAGCAGTTTTTGTGATTCTCTGTAAAAGTTACAGACGACATTTTAATCAGGTCCCTCTGATCATTCGGCTTCGGCGATGCACATTCATGCCTGACACTGTGCTGTTGCCAAAAGGACTTAATTGTAGAAGAGGGTGTTGTTAAAACAAGTCCATCTGACCAAGTTGATCACAGACTACAAATCTCCACCTCTAAGTCATTCCACACTTTCTCTGCATAAACAAGTCCTAATTGTTGTACAAAGGAGGAACAGCTGTTTGACATTAGCCATCCTTATTTTTGTAGCTTAAAAGAAAATAAGCATGTAAGCAATACAGTCATACAGTGTCATTGTGAAATCCAACCTCAAGATATGTAGATTTAGAGTAGAACTTACAAACATTTCAATTTTGTGGTGGAGACAGATGTTTACAGAAAAGTTTGATTAAAGTTTGTTTGAGCAGTATCACTTGAGCTTCTACAGGAGGCTTACGTTTATGTGCGTGTCTGAGGGACAAGCACAAACAATCTGCACATGTTTTATATTTTATAGACCCACATAATTTCCACCTACCTAGTTAAATGCCAGTAACTATTTTCTCTGTTACTCTTTTGTCTAGACATGTTTGAGCTGCAATTACACAGCACGGGTGAAAGCTGTATCGTATGTAACGCACAGAAATGTTTGTTAAATGTCACAATCTTAATGGTTTCCCCTCTTGATCATAGTATGTACAGTCTGTAAACAACTGGAATAAAACCCGAGCACTAACTCTGGCTACGTTTACATGAAAATCAGATAACTGGAGAAATCAGATAACTCAATAATCAGATCTGATGCGTTTACATTCTCTTCAGAAATCAGAGAATCCAAAACTCCGGGTTCTCCATGTGCTAGTGCAGATTTGCAGTTTTAGAGTGACTGAAATATCTCCCCGCCCCGTCCTTCAGTCAGGCCCACCTGCAGGACCAGTAACTCAAAAGTCTAGGGTTTAAACTCATTTTCTTATTAGTAATTGTAGTACATAAGCAAAATACAAATAGCACAAAGAGGGCGAAGAGACGCTATGATTTAAACAGTAAATAATCATAGCTGGACTCTGAGGATGGAGTGATATTCTGCCATATGTGCAGCGCCTTAATCACTCAACTGTTGACAACACATTGTACTTTCTCGACAAACAAATTAAAAATTAATTTCATGGATAACTTTTGTGTTTTTTATTTCATTTATTTAATCAAAAACACTTTCAATCTTTTCATAATATCTTTTGATCTTTGTCTTTGTGACACTAGTTTGGCCTGTTTGCTGTAGTTTCCTGGTTAGTTTATGCACCCGTGTGAAATATCAGAACGAAATCAGATTATATGAATGTCAGATAAAGTTTTTCATATTTCGTCAATAATCTGCGAACTCCAAAAAACAGATAATAATCACTTTTTTGGTGTGCATGTAAACTTAGCCACTGTGGCGTTAAGACAACAGAACGTGTCACATTATAGCAAGCTCCGAGCCATGTCCAAATGCACTGCGTGTCAGAGCAATTATGCATTTGAATGCTGCAGGTTACGAGTGCCCTTCCCGTGGACTTGGCCACAGCTTTTTTTAGCGAAATCTTAATTTTGCATTAAGAAAGGCTTTATTATTATTATTATTATTATTATTATTATTATTATTATTATTATTATTATTATTATATTGAAAAAAAATATTGAGGATGCCAGTAAAGATATAACAATATAACATAAATTGGTACATATATATACAGTATACATTTAGCAAGGTTGCACAGATGTCCATCAGTATCTCATTGAGCAAATTTCAAATTTTAGGGAAGAATCTGCCAAAATTCTCAATCATCTGCACATACACAGTTACATAATGACATTAGTATGAACCATTTGGCTCATGGCCCATTCATTACAAGCTGCTTCTCGCTCTGTCTGGAGCTGTGTCCACACTTAAGGCTCGATCTTTTACATTACTACTTCTTGAACACAAGCTACAGAGACACAAATATCCTTTTTGAAAAGCCTTTCAGTCTGATGTGCACTTCTCCACACTGAGACAGACAGAGGAGTTATACTCTCATCATTAAGAGTGTATTTGCCCTGCTTTTGTTGTGTGTGTGACACTAATGCGCTGTGACAGTGGCCTTTTTCAGGTCGGCACTGTTCCTGAGTGACCTCAAAAGAGACTGAATCAAAGAAGACAACACCGCTTCTTTCTCATTTCTATGGCAAACATCAGAAGAAGCCTGTGACTTACCTGTTAGTCGTGTCAAGAGTCCATTTAAAAGTGCTTTCTTGCGTCCGTCTCTGATTCCTTGTCTCCTCGGGGGCGCTCCTCTCCTTGCTCCACGTGCTCCTCTGGCTGTGTGCACTCCGGTGCTCTTTGCGCTCTGCTCTCTCCTCCCTTCTGCTGTCCTCTCCTATTATCTTCTCTCGCCTCTGTGCCTTTCCCTCAAAGAAAAACAACACTAACTATGTAATTATGTGTATAAATCTTCAGCGTCTTCGTGTGGCCGACATGTTAGACACAAACGGTTTGAATCATCTGTGGATCTTTATTCTCTGAAATGAAAGATGTAGTGAGACCGGTCTGGTCTGGGGCGGCAGCGTTGTCACAGCACAGGTCAGGACGGGAGTGAATATGAGAGAGCCACATCTGCATCTCCATTGGTCCTTCCCTCTTACACCCAGTCACTCAACTTTACATGATGCCCATGAACAGCGGGGATATGACGGAGCGGAGAGAGAGAAGGGAGGGGGGGGATTCACTTACACTCACATGTTAGGGCTCACAATGTGACAAATGCAATGATGTCTTTCATTTATCATACATTTGTTTTTTATGTTTTATGTTGGCCCACATTGATAACGAATGATTTATAAATGATTAGATTCATGTTACAACTCTGGTAGTATCTGGTGGTTCCTCTGCGATTTCAGATTTAATTTATTGCCACAATATTTCCAACAGTTTTCCACACGTATTGCATTACACTTTGGCCTTTTCCTGGTTTTAACCTGGATTACACATAGTTTTGTTGTGATTTTGTCAAGTATAGGTCCATTTTAGCCCATAGGCATAGTTTTTTCCAGCTTGGTCTTCTGGTGATAACTAGAAAGACATTTTTTTATGAAGTGGTAAGCTGCTTGGTGGGACAAGTTTGAGAACCATCAAGATAGACAATGAAATACATATAATACCTATACAGTATCAATAATATGTTTTAGTTAAGTTTACTGAGGCTATGTTTCATATTATTAACTTAATAAGACCATGTCAATAGGTGGTAGCCTAATATAAAGGAAGACTAGGTACAGTATGTAGTTTGAGTGAAAAACTGAGAAAAACAACAACAAAAGGATAGTATTGTTGGGAGAGTGTTGAGTTTGTTGAGTTCGGATAAGCTCAGGCTTAATCCATCAGTGTGCCTGTCCCATGCTGAGTGTACGGGAGCTAATGCAGGCTCAGGACCGTACAGTGAAATCAACAGCCTTCTAAAAATAACTTTATATCAGAACGTGTTTATGAAAATTTTATCAGCAAACCTGTCTCACTGGTGAGTCATTGCAGTGCTGATGTAGCAAAACGAGTTTAGAGCAGAGTGTATGAGGCGACCACCTGTTTTTGGCAGTGCAAAAAATAGGCCTACTTGGATACAAACTTTGGGGAATAGGAACAGAAAAATAAATAACAAGCAAGGGCAAGTATTTGATTTAAATCTTCTTGGCTGTGTCGAAAAAAGCCTTTTATTATTTTGGGAGAATGTCGTGAGACAGATATGATATTTATGATATTTAGTTTATACTTCATTTATACACGCAACAGTCTGACTTTCATTCGTTCATCCATCCACCACAGTATTATTCTATATTTCCCAAAAGCATATTTGTTATCATTCATTTTCCCTTTTACAGCCATTCACCACAAGAAGCAAAGCACTGTGCTCTGAACCTGCTTCTCTAACTCACAACTTCTGTCCCTTCCCAGAGCTGATTATCAACAGTTCAGAACACGCAGCCAAGAGTTGTCCGGTAAATATTTCATCTGGCTCAACAGAGGTGAAAAAACGGATGCATTATGGATGTTAAGAGGTAAATGTGTTTGTGTTTTGCACCTAGAACAATGGTTGGAAGTGGAGTTTGAGCAAATAGAAGAAAGATATTGTGTATTACCCCCCATCGAGTGAGTCAATCCTCATCACAAAGACGCTGAAGTAGTTCATAGATACAATACCCACAGAAGAAACATAATCCACAGGGAACATGTCATTTATAAAATTCACATTAAATAAAAGACTTGTTGCTGTAACTTGAATGGCTCTTCTGTCGGATCACTGGTTTGCCCTCTCATTTATCAGGGGCTCCTTTACTCTGTATGTGTTGCTACAGGCCACTCTCACTGACTTTAGGTTTTGGGCCCTGTGGAGTTTTCTCATTGTGATGTGTGCGTGTTACATAAGACGACTGTTCATGTGGCGATAATCAAATCATTCCCATGGCTGAGCGCGGTGGAAGTAAGGGCACGTCACTGTCCGTGCAATCTTCCTTTCCTATGTTTACTACGGTCTTCTGACATCTGCGGCAGTCCCTCTGCACTTCACCTCGCACATTTGCAGCTTTCTCTACCTGCCCTTTTCTATTTCTATATTCCCTTGATGCACCTTTATCTGTCTCTATGGCTACTGGAATCATTTAGTCTGAGTAAGAGGTGGGATAATAAACAAACCAACAAAAATGTACAAGACATGCAGTTACATCATGTCTTTCACTTTTTTTTTTTAGAAAATCTGTACAAAACATTAGAAACCAGAGTACGGTACCGAGAAGGTCCCGCTCTGTGCAGATGGCCCGTCTTGGATCGCACTTGGAGGATGGAGCACAGCTGTTTGTGGCCATGAAACAGCTGCTACTTCCACAGTTCCAGAGAGTTTAATGGTTAAACTCAACACTACTACTGTTTAACCACACTGATGTACGGTATAATCAAATCATTCACTTAAATCTAACCCCAATTTATTTATTATCCATTTGTCATTAGTCATTTGACCCCATGAAAAGAGTTACCTTTAGCCTACTCCTGTGCGGTGGCGTTCACGTATTAGAATGTAATGTCATAATGTCAGGTGGAGGGCAGGGGCCAATACAACTCTATGGGAGAAATACAGTTTTTGTAAGAAAAACAAAAATTAACAAAGGTTTTTCCTCATCGGTAGGCCTATTGGATAGTGATTGGATTCACAAACCTGACATATTATTTTTATGTCTGAAAGTCCTTCCTTTTTTTCTTCCAGGATTGTCACCACTTTTGGACGCCTTTCAGGGAAAATAATTGGACATAGAGAAGACGATGAACTTTGAGACAGTTTTTGTTTCATGTGGATTCTCCCAATAATATTAACCAAATATTAACCAAAAATTAACCAAAAACTAAGACTAAAAAAATCTACAGTTCGCCAGTTACCACGGTTACCATAGTTACCGCCATGGAATTTTCAATTGGTCCACCTCAATGTTAAAATGTTGTGATGTGACGTGAACGCAATGATGCAGACGGCATCTCTGGCATCCCATATAGGGGGAAAACAATTTGAAGAAAAATCGAAACTTTCTCTCATTATTCAAAAACTACTTTAACAAATGCTGAATTATGAATATTGTTTTCTACTAAATAAAGCTACAAAGACATGGAGAGGAGCAAAGTGGTTCAACAGCCCATAAATACATAAATGATGACATTATGCTACATGTTAGCATCGTGCTAATTCTAACGCTAGCTAGCGCTAGCTACGACTGCGACTTTTTTCGCTTCTACTGAACAATATGCTGTGAATAAACATCCATATGGAAGTGATCAAGAGAAAAATAAGATTATAAGCGATTATAAGTGTAAAACTACAACTAAGAAATGTGGTCCTGTTGTGGCTCAAGGAATAACATTTGAGGCGATAAAATAAGGTTTATCCAATATTTCCAACAAATAAGACATTTGTTTATTGTTACTATGACAACAGCTACAATGGAAATAGAACAATGTAGCTTCCCGCCTCCAGCTAAGCCTGAAATGTTTATAAAGAGTCTATAATAACGAACAAATGATTTTCCTTTTTTAATTTAAAGCCTTTAATTGGACTTGAGCAACAATCTCATTCAGAGTGCCACAATGAGTCCCACAAACACAGTAAAACAGCAGGTTACACCAGGCCGAACAGTCAGTGTATCAACAAATAATGCTTAAGTTATGGTAATTGCAAATTAATGCAGAAAGTAAAAGCCAAGAAATTAAAATAAAACATACACCCATTGGACAGAAAAGAAAGTCAGTCAAGACTTTGCATAACAATTCAAAAATAATAATTATTTTATAAAAGACCTAAAAACAGTTATTGCTTGATTAAAAAAAGGCTATTAACATCCCTGCGACGTTTGTCAAACTTAATTATAACCAAAGCGTTATATTGCCTTTCAAAACAGTATACACATCCAAACATAAAATATCTATCCAACATTATGGGTACACAGGGCAGGCCCAATCAGAATCTAATACACATCCAAAACACCAGACGCTGCAAGCCTTTGGATCGTCACACATGCATAAATTAAGAAATAAATACAAGCAACAACTCAATGACGTAGAGCAAAACAGTAAAAACAAAGACCTAGAGCCTACAACATAAATAAAAGCATTAGCATATTATGTCCTCGGTAAAGTGGCAGAAGAATTAGGACAACAGTAAATGATGAAGTCGCTTCAGTGTCAAAACTGCAATCGTGTACGTATACAAATACAAATACTGTTATGTATTGCTGGTAACAGTGGGAGACCCAGTTAAGAGGATGCACAGAATCAGAAGTACTGTCCCTTACTCAAATCTTGCCTTGAAATAAACTTGGCCTTGGATATAAACGCATTCACTCTTATTGCTATTGGCTTTTATCTGTAGAAAAATACATCATCAAATTGTGTATTATCAAAAGTTAAGGCTATAGAGGGTTGAGGCTATGAGTACGTGGTACAAAACACAAGTCATACAAATCTGATCAACAAAAATCCTCACATCATCCATTTACAGCAGCAACCTCAAACAAAGACTACATGTTGAAGCAAAGCTCCTCATTTTGAGTTTTCAGACTGTGTCATTGTGGACCATCACACATCCTTGTGCTTTAGACCAGGCAGAAGATAATCTTTGCTTGTAGTCCTTCATTGGTTGCTTAAAATATGTGACCTCAGGCTTGTTACACACTTCACGTCTCCATGTTTTTCTTGGAGGGGGAGGGGGAGGGGGGGAGGGGGTATTTGTGCTGTAATTGCATTGTAACATAAAACTTGGTTAAAGCTCTTGTAGTTGATATGTGCATTCGTCAGGTTTCTAAGGCCTACGAGTATAGAATCAAGTTGAGGAGTAGCAGCGTTTTGCACCATGAGATGACAGTAACCAACACCAACAATAAACTTTGTCTTATCGTCTCATTTGCCAAAAAGCTGCAGGTCAAGGCGGACCCACACCTCCCCAGTCGGGACCTCATGCAGCAGAATGCGTCGTGTCACTGCGCCCTTGTTCTCCAGCTCTTTTTTTATTGTGGCCACAGGAACTTCTGTGCGACCAAGAAAATCTACAACAACCACAGTAGGTATTACATATTAGCACGGAGAGATTAGGCACAGAATTAATGCATAAAGAAGACATCGACTTGCCATCAGGTGAAAATGGGTCTTTCTCAAAGATGGTGATGCACAGGACGTCCTGGTACAGGTCTTTGATGTGAAACTGACAGTTGAAGTTCCACTTTGGGTTCAATGTATCGTTGATTGTTCGAGATGTGAAAATCTGTGTTCCCATGGTTACCTCACAGAACGGGTTACTTTTACCTTTAAGTAAAAAAATAATAAAAATACAGGTTTGAACACATGACAAACCCATGGATTTTTTTCTTGCTTTTAATTGTAAATACTGAATTACTAGTCTGATGCCAAGTAACAAGGAAGTTTGGCCAAACACTGGGTGAAAAAATACCAGATGGAAATATCGCTCAGGTCAAAGGGTTTCTAGAGTGTATGATGTAATGTGCAACACACTGTGCGTAACAGTGATGAGTGTACCATTAGGTCTGGCCGCCTTCAGCTCAGTAGCCTCTAAGACGGTGACGAGGAGTCTGCCGATTCCACTAGCCTTCACCGAACGCGCTGTGAGCACACACAAACACCAGATTATTCCAGTGTCATCACAACAGCTGTGAGTTTGACTGTGTGCAAGGACAGACCTTGATAGACCTTCTCCCTTTTCTTCTTCTCGGTCTCCATAAACTCCTCTGATGCCGCTTTGATCTTCTGAACCCACGCCGTCCTATAAGACATGATAAACAGATTCACATGAATAACACGTTAAATGTCAGTCTGTGCACAAGTGAATATTACCGTTCGTTAATGTTGTCAGTCTTCAGTGCATAAACTCTGTCAATGTGTGAGATGTGAAAGAGGGGTTCATCACTCGAGGGGTCTGGCAGCTTCACCAGGACTTCATTGAGAAACACGGGCTGATTCAAAATGCACAATATGAAAACAGATTAAATGTAATGCCTCCTCCCTCTTCTATCTACTGGACATTTGTGTCTTACCGGCTTATAAATCTTCAGCTGTGTGTTGTTTTTGTTGCCGAACAGTTTATCAGGCACAGACGAGGTGAACTGCCTCGCTGAATGAGTCAAAAGCAGGAAGTCGTTGAACAGAAAAGCCCACAATTCCTTGCTACTCTTGGACTTGTACATCTGAAAATACAGTAAGAGTTAATCAGATGAGCACACAGAATGTCCACAAGTGAAACCAGAGATTCATAGTGCTGTGAGCTAAAGCCCGCTAAAGTATGCACCTTTCCACTATGAAGAAGCTTCCTGGGGCCCAGGCAGTTGGTGAGGGAGTTGAAGACCAAGTGCTGTAACAGAAACACACTTCAGCTGGATTTTCACAGAAAAAATAAAGACATTAATTTAAAACAAAAATTACCTCAGCAATCCCATCACACTGTACGTGATTCTGAATCCATTCAAGTTTGTCAGAGTTGTCCTTCTCCCGCACACCTTCATTCACCTGTTTAATAAAACAAGTGTAATGTTTGATAGATACAGTCCATCTGTCACAGATCTGTGAAGGCACTGACCTGCTGACAAAGTTCCTCTGCCTTCTCTAAGGCCTGTTTCAAAGGGAGACGATCAGCGTGACCCTCCGCTGTGCACTCCAAGATCTATGCACACACATTCATTACAATGAAGTCATGTATAAAGCTATTATAATAACCATTACAGGATTCACATATCACAATCATGAATGTTTTACTGATATTTATGAGTAGTACATTTTTAATGTGAAGAGGGTATCGAGTGATTCTCTGCATCGGCTTCAACAGGAAACTGGACAGAGGCATGCCTTTACACCTGTAGTCAGTGGCGATTTTCTAGAACAAAACACATGTTAATAAACATCAGCCTCGAAATGTCCAAGTTATTTCCAATTTGCCATGTCTCTCCTCGCACCTTCAGAAAGATCTTGAAGTCCGGCTCATTGTCCGTGCGCACCTGCAAAATTTCAGCGCCATGGATCTGACTTGAGCAGAAGCGGATGTATGGCTGCATGTGTGCCAGCTCTTTGGCCAAGATGTCCCCCACCATTTGAATAGGAGCCTTCTCTCCTCCTTTGCCCTTGCGCTCATGCAGAGCTCTGATGACAGACAATGCAATAAGCTAAAATTGGCACTTTAAAAGAAAACTGTAATTTTGATAACCCAAACATTTACTTGAGGAGTCTGTTGTTGCAGGGCAGCAGTTCCTTCCAGTTCACAAAAATCTTTTGCATTTCTGCCTCAGTCAGTCGACCCGACTCAGACATGGGCCTATGAAAGCACTACAAAAGCATAACACATTAGGCATTCTCCTGTGTACATCTGTTTCCACAATGTGTGTCTTACGTCTAGCACTATCTGCAGGTCGTCCACGTATTTCTCCTCAGTCTGGATGAGCTCTTGGATGTAATCCTGTCGCTTCTTCTCTTGAGGGCCCAGCGAATCAAAGTTGCTGGAATCTACATAACAGACACATAATTTTAACTTGAGCACAAGCATCACAAATAAGAAAAACAAGTCTGTTTGGCGTTTGCTGCCTCCTACTGGTTTGAAAGCTGAAGTGCATATGTCGCCTTAAGAGTTCATGAAAAGGATAAAACAAAACGGACAAAAGCAAAATCTAGATTAGACTCAAGGTTCTCCCTTACCTGGGACAGAGGCACAGTGCACAGGTCCAGCACTGGCCAAATCAGCCTCCATGACTAAACTGTTAGCTTTGTCCATTTCACAGTTTCTCTCATCCCAAAGGTTTAGAAAATTAAATCTGCTTTGTGAATTCATGTCCTGTTGAGGTCTGGTCTGAGACTCTCGTCACTCCTACAAACTTAGAAGTTTTAACAGCTTCATCTGTTGTTTACCCCAAAGCAAGAGATTGTAGAGGCGGCATATTTTCCCCCTCACATTCAGAATAGAATAGATTATGGAATGAATCTCCATTTCTAAATTAAAAAATATGAACTCCAGACATTGCAAAGTGCAAATGTTCTTAATTTAATAAAATATTTTATTAAATTGAAATATATTAGTATTCAATCATTATTACAAAACAACAAACACAGCAAATACTGTACTTGTCAAGGAAAATATATTTGTTTTAAAACAATAAGTAGGATAACACCTTTATTATTGTCCAAATACAATTTATGAATTGATGCAAGCATTACAGTGCTCAACAAGGTCATCTAAGGCAAATGCTTTTTGGCAGGGGATTGATTAGAAAGTCCTGAGAAAGTTGTAGTAAACGTTTCAATATTTCTAAAAGATGGAAAATGACAAGGCCTCTCTCCTTCAACTTTCAAACCTCAAAAGTGCAACAAATGTGCAAGAGCGTCTGTGTATAGTTCAGGTTAGGGCAGGATGACATGGTCGTCGTAGTAACATACCATTTACATTGTTAGGATGTAAAGTGTCTTGAATTCACGTTAAATAAAACATTAAGAACAAAGGAAACTGTGAGCTCTGTGTGACCTCATCAGAAAAAATGCAAACGTCAACTATACTGTGCTATGAGTGTCAAAACTGACAAGGTCATGGAAAAGATGAAAAGGCACCATTTACAGAAGAAAACACAGGAGGAATGGGGCGACACAGAGAAACCCACAATGACTCTGCTCAATTTGGTTTTAGTTAAACAGTCCCGATCAAAGGTTTAAGGCCAGTTGAAAAGTGGCAAAGATTACCATTTTGCATGGTTGGATCTTAACAAGGTAGAACTTCAACGTGCAACAAGAAATGGGAGTGAGACAAAAAAGGTTTGAATAAACAAACTGAAATTTTGCAGCTAAACAAAAGCTGAGAACACCAAAAAAAACAAAAAAACGAAAGCCCCTCAAAACAGAAATCAGAGTTCCAAACATGAGATCAGTAAGGACTTGGTGAAGGACCATATTTCTTCAAGTGGTGAAGACGGCATCAGGAAGGGCATCTACTGTCTGACACTGTCGTCCATTTTTGTAAACTTCCATTGCCCCAAAAGGTTCTCAATTGGATTTAGAACAGGGAAACACGCAAAATGGTCCAAAAGTCAATTTTTCCCGTGAACATTGTGAACTTGTCCTGTTGAAAAACCCGGTCGTTCACACACAGACGAGGACCTCAGTTATGCTAAGCTCCATTGTTCAACTGTAGGAAAAAGCACCCAGATCATTATGGCGCCCCCTCTGTGTCGCGCAGAAAACAACTCAGGTGGATCTGCTTGTCATGCCAGTAATGTTGGAAACTATCAGGACCATCAAGGTCACATTTTTTCTCATTAGAGAATTAAACTTTCTTCAACCCTTCAATGTCAATGGTCTCTCTTCAAAGTCCAAACAGACAGTTCTGTGGTGTTCAAGGGGACGAGGCTTTTCAAGACACTTTTTGTTTTTGAAGCCCTTCAGTCGCAGATACCGTCTGATGGTTATTGGGCTGCAGTCGGTTCCAGTAATGGCTTTAATGTGGGTCAAGGATTGTCCAGTGTCTTGACGGACAGATGATCGAATCTGGCTCAGTGCTGCAGAATCGGGTCTTCAACTTGACGTTCCATAACCCTCAGGATCTTTTAAGAAATTCAAAATGACTGTCCTACTGCGTCCCACCTCAGCAGCGATGTCGCACTGTGAGAGGCCCTGCTTATGCAGCTCAACAACCCAACCGTGTTCAAAATGAGAACGTTTAACAATATAACATTGTGAATATGTGACAGAAAATGACACAGAATCAATATGTTTGCACAGATTTGGCCTTTAAAAAGGCATGTGGTCAAGTTTTTTTTTTTTTCCTTTCATCTCACTCCCATTTCTTCTTCTTGTTGCATATTGAAGTACTACTTGGAACCTTGAAAAGATCCAACCATGCACATTTTTTTTGTTTTTTACCATTTTTCTACTGGTCTTCAACTTTTGATGGGGACTGTATAAAACAAAAAATATATCAATATAACAACGGAAGACAGTGAGAAGAAATACAAAGTAGATCTCTTTCAGCAGAAGAAAGCAAGAGTGGGTTCATCTGGAGTCAGGAAGAGGAGAGGTAAGGACTACGAGGAGTGTTTCTAGCGTCCTGAAAATACAGAGAAACAAAGGAGAGAGGGAGGCACAGACTCGTTTAGAGGAAAGAGTCGACTGGAACAAAATTATAATAGACAGGAATATATTGGAGATAATTGGAAGCTTAACTGAGGAAGCAAGATCATGTGAGGCAGTAAGGTAAAGTGGATGCAGTGTTAGAAGACAACAGTTGCTATAGCAAATACTTTGTCGGATTACTAAAGACGAGACACTGCCGCTGAATAGAAGAAAAAAGAATAGTATAACAAATAGTATAAGAAAATAGTGCATGTTTTTGAGGAGTGCACTTTTGTAAATAAGAAATTGTAGTTTTAAATGCCAAAAAATGCATATATTTAACAGCAACATTTCACCTCAGAAATAGAATACAATAAATGTATATTTTGTGTTTATTATGTATCATTATACGCATTTATATGGTGATGTGCTCGTGTCCCACAGGAGATGTTGCCACTTTGACCGCAAGTAAAACATGAGTTTAAACATAATAAGTCCTCTTCCAAATGCTTTATTTTGATAACCCGGCAGAAAGTCATTGTCAGCGTCTCTCGGAGCATTAGGAGCACTTTTGGTATCTGGTATTTTATGATAGTTTACTCAATCTTACTGCATAATCTAGAACAGGGGTTTCCAAGTAAATTTCCCTGGGGGCCAAAATATATCACAAGTGTATTACTGGGGCCCATAAACAAACGCTCCAGTAAAATATGTTTTTATTGGTGTTCAATAACACCAACCGCCCTGGGGCAGACTGACAATTTACCACTTGGCTATAACGTGTTGTTTATATCCTGATCTCTCATTATGTCAGTGCCCTCTGCTGGACACGTGTGAAAATCTTTTTTAAATTTAAGATGCCGCCTAGTGGCTGGAGTGAACATTCTTGTCATTTTTTTAAACATTTATAACTCCGCACAGGAATGAGCAAGAGACCCTTTTTTTTAATATACTCAGGAATTTATGCTCGACAAGTCAGGGGATTTAGTGGCCTGTAGGCCGCCTCTTGGAGACCCCTGACCTACAATCTCCCGCAGTGTGGCTTTAAAAGTACAATATGTGAATATTATGGATTTGCTTTTTTAGATTACGTTTTTTTTCACAAGGGAATTTAGATATCTTATTTAGTCTTTGAGTAAACTAGCACAAAAAACATATTGTTTTGGGGATTGATAGTTAAAAAAAAAAAAAAAAAATCAGGCAAGGAATAGGACTCATCCTTCAAAAAGACTTTCTGAAAAAGCATTTTGAGAAAACCTTTTAAGTTACATGTTACAAATAACAAATTCAATAGATTTGTTTGTTCTTAAGTGAAAGTCAACATGTTTACCAACCGTCTCAAAGAAACTATGCAGTGTCTCGCCTGAAGTTACTAGACGTGCACTTACGAGTGGTGTCGGAGTCCGATGTGGTCATTCGAACGTAGTTGGTGGGGAACAGGCCCGTGAGGCCATTGAGCTCTCCCTTCCACCAGTCGGGATCATTCTTGTCCAAGACATTGATCAACTGACTTTTAGAAAAGCTTAGTTCATCCCCATTGGCGGCTTTGTAGTCGTATATCGCAATGACCTGACAGACTGGGTATTAAAAGAACTAAGTTAATGTCATCACCATGTTGTAATTCTTGATGTGGTCTCTTTCTTTTTTACCTGGTTGAGGGGCAGGTGTTGATTTGCCACTGTTAGATCCCAGGATTTTGACATTGGCTGCAGGGAACCAGCCCTTCTGCCGTTTTTTACCACGGGCCTGAAATTTGCAAACACGATTGTACTTCACTTACTGCAGTTGCTCGACGCCTCTACTTTCTTTGTTGTAATGGGACTAACCTGGAGTTCACCAAGCCACCAACCCGATGTGTTTTTCCCCAAAATGAGAATGAGCTGATTGGGATCCAGGGTGAGCTGCTCTGGCCCTGTTGCGGAGTAGGCGCGAACCACCTGAGCGATCTCTAAAATAAAAGAATAGTCCATCTTTAAAGTAGCAAGCCAAATCTAAAGCATAGAAATCTTTTAAGACAATTTTGCTTAAGAATGCAAGAGTGCAGTCAATACCTGGCTTTTTCTTTCCAGAAACACTTGACGTCTGTAAAAAGTAGATTTGAATGAGTTAGAATTATTTAAAAAACTACAAATCAGACCTCAGTGTAAAAATGCTAAATGATACATGTCCATTTTGTTTATTTTATTAAATTTACTTCTGACGTGTTTTGGACAGAAGGAAAAACAAAACAAAAACTCACATCATTTTCTTTAGGTTTGACGTAGTTGCCTGGAAACACGCCTGTTCGGTCGCCTATTGAGCCGCTCCACCATTCTCCCTCTTTTTTGGAAACCAGAATCAAATCCCCTTCTTTAATCGTCAGGTCTCCAGGTTCAGGAGACTCGTATGTGTACAACGCCACATATTCTGAAAATAAAATATGAAGTTAGATTATGCAACTGTTAGGAGACAACAGACATTAAAAATCCTGCTTACCTTCAAACTGCTGGTTATCACTCGTGTCTGAACTCTCAGCAGATAAGCTCTTAGCACTAAAAGAGACACAAAATATTGTTATTACAATCTTGCAATGATATTTACCATCTGATTTAAGAGAACAATGTGGACAGTCCTAAAACACTAGGGTCTGACAACAAAAAAGCAATAGTCTGATTTTATACTGCTTCTATAAAACCGCAAACTCATCTTCCTTGTTAATGTTAAAGCAACGACATCAGGGTGCACAATAGTACTGTATGCAAAAAAGGGCATTTAAAAGCCAACAGAGCAAACAAAAGCAAATTAGCTTCACAGCATACTTGGTTAAAGCTGCCCTTAGCTATTCTCCAGGATTGTTTTTTGTCAGTAGTAAACTCTGCATTGCACCCCCCCTCACCTGGCTTTCCCATCTCACCCACGCCCCTCACTGCCTTCCACACGCTGCCTTTATGATGCGTTCAAAGTGGAAAGGGAATATAATTAACCTTGTGTGCAGCACACATTTATCAGCAGAATCAATAAGATAAGTAACAAAGTAAACATTTTGAGACTTCTACTTAAAGGGACTACACACAGTTTAAAACATTTAAAACCAAGTATTTTCCTCCCCCTACATGTTCCAGCCATGTCCTAATGTGCAGAATTAGCTCAGACCTGTTCACCACAACTGCCTCTAAAATCCTGCACTGTCACTCAAAAAGTTGTTACTTCAGGTCCAAAGTGCCGTCATGCACGAGCTCAATATAGAGACTGCAGTTACGCGTAAGACCTGAGGTGGTAGTAGTGGGTATAAAATGACCAACTTGCATCTAGTTTCTGTACAGGCACAACTAATTTAATAGTAACGTTTTTGCCACATATTGACTATTAGGGTTGACTATACAAACAATAACAAATCATAATACTGCTCAAACTTCGCACATCAGGCTGATTTTTTCACAAATTACTACTTTTACAAGATACTTTTATGGGACAAAAATAATTTTACCTACAAAAAGGAATAAAAGTCAGGTATAGCTCCTTTAAATGACAGTTGCAGATCAGCAAAAAATGTTTGTGTTTGTGTCTGTTTCGAACAGTGTAACAGTTGTTGTTTTTTTGCAGGCATTGCAAGCATAGGTTGAGGAAATTGCCAATGATTAAAGTTGTGTGTTTGGAGCGTACAAACAAAGATGTACACATTAACAAAATCCAAGTATTTTTTTTCTTTTGTTTTTTGGCCGTTTGAAAGTGTGAAAACGTACTCTGAAGTGTCCTCCTCACTCCGCACCGTCACATACGTCTTGGGGAACCAGCCCTGAGCTCCATTTAACTCTCCAAGCCACCAGTTCTCCTGCTGCTCCAGTACTTTGATCACATCGTCCTTATTGAAGTTCAAGTGGTTGTCCGTCTTTGCTGTCCACGAGCACAGTG
This sequence comes from Gobius niger, assembly GCF_951799975.1. Classification (NCBI taxonomy): domain Eukaryota; kingdom Metazoa; phylum Chordata; class Actinopteri; order Gobiiformes; family Gobiidae; genus Gobius; species Gobius niger. The sequence continues at coordinate 21,131,298 of NC_136855.1, read as the reverse complement.
CCTGGGCAAAGACGTTACCCACCACCTTCTGGAAGAAGCAGAACACAGGCCAACATTAGCTTCATTCATGTGAGAACACACCAGTCCACACAACAGACTAATCACCTGTCCCTGTGATTCGGAGGGAGCAGTGTTGGGAGACAGAGTTGGGCTGAAGGCAGATTTTGTTGCCCCAGCTTTGGCAGCTTCCAGGGCACTAGAGAGCTGGGACTGTAGCGGCAGTGTGGAGGCAGCAGCAGAGGCAGGGGTAGCAGTGTTGGACGGTGTCATCTTTTCCACATAGCTTTCAGGGAAGTAGCCCATCTTCCCCTGTTTACTCCCATACAACCAGCCAGGATCACGTTCTACGGACTCATCAACCTAAAAAGGATTCACTGGTTAAAAAAAGATTTCAAAACATCGCCTAGCAGTGCAAAATATTACTTACTTCAAGGATATCGTCCGCATTGAAGCTCAGCTCTTCCTGGTTTCGTCCAGTGAATGGGTAGAGTGCTTTGAAGGATGTGAGAGCTGCTGACTTTCTGTGGGAGGTAGCCTTGGGCTGTCCACCTGCAAAAACACCATGGTCAAATGCAAAAATTGTCATGAGTTTTTGCTTTTAGCACTTTCAACCTTACTGTCACTATATTACAAGTTGAGAAGTTGGGAACACTGGATGAGACAATGGCAATTTACTGGAGTTGAAACGCCAAAACTAGTTTCCGTTTCTGCCAAAGAAATGGCTCTAAACCTGACGATTATAAAAGACCCATGAGGATTATTGAGATTGAAGAGTAGAGATGGCGATTAATTGAACAGCCCTAGAATATACTGGTAATTTTGTCGTTTACAGTCTTTATACAGGTGTAGGGTTAGGGTGTTTACCTTTCCTCTCCTCCAGGCCTCTGAGCAGAGCTTGCAGCATGTCTATCTTTCCACCTCCTGCGGCCTGTGGTGGCTGCAGCTGCCGGGACGCCTCCTCTTTCATCCTCCTCTCCTCCTCCGCTCTCCGTCTCACTTCATCAGCATCAGCCTTTTTTCTGGCCTCCTCCTCACCTTTCTTCCTCCTGTCCTCTTCTGCCTTCCTTCGCTCTTCCTCACGTTTCCGCCGTTGTTCATCCTCCTCCCTCTTCTTCCTCTCCTCCGCATCGCGAAATGCGGCCTCCGCAGCCCGTTGTTTCCTGCGTTCCTGCTCCTGCTCCTCTCTCTTCCGCTCTTCTTCCCTCCTGCTCGCTTCTCTCCTTTCGTCTTCTATCCTCTTTCTTTCTTCCTCTACCCTCCGTCTTTCTTCCTCTATCTTCTTTCTCTCATCTTCTCTTTTGCGCTGCTCTTCCTCATCTTTCCTTCGCTTCTCCTCTCGCCTCCTTTCTTCCTCCAGCTTCTTTCTCTCCTCCTCCAGCTGTCTCCTCTCTTCCTCCAGTTTCCTTCGCTCTTCCTCTTGCCGCCTCTTCTCGGCCTGCCGCTGCTTTTCTTCCTCTTCGCTTTTCCTGCGCTCAACCTCTTCGCGTCTCTTTCTCTCGGCCTCCTCTTTGGCTCGGAGTTCCCTCGCAGCCTCCTGCTTCGCCGCTTGGATCAGGGCCTGCCTTTGCCTCTCCTCCTCCTCTCGCTGTTTCGCCTCCCTCTCCTCCTGAAGTTTCCTCTGCCGCTCTTCTTCCTCTCTGCGCTCCTTCTCCAGCTTCATACGCCTGTCACACGTAAAAACACATGAGCTCTGCGTCAGCTTCAGTTTGACACAATGAGTGCAACGGGTTCAGAAAATCTTCAGTTCAATTATTTTCATAACAGTCTACTTTAAATACACAATGTGAACTTTTCCCGATAGGAAATAAATTCATACATACTCCACAATAACACATGAAAAGAAATGTAAAAATGTTTTGAACATTTTAGGGGACAAAAGGGAGAAAGAAAGAAGATATGCTAAAATGTCACAGCAACATAAGTAACAACAGACCTAATAATGGAGTACAGCATCTTCAGGGTTATTATGGCTATGATACAGCACTAGGGCTGGGCACCGTTACACAACGTTACCGTTTTTTTCAATACCAGTACTTTTACTTGGCTTTTGATACCGATTCCTGAACGATACGTTTTCTGATGCTTATAAAAAAATATTTGTTGTCTAGAACCATAAAACCTATTAATAATGTGCAGGAGCTGTGCAGGAGCAGGTGGAGCTGACCAGTGCCACCAGGCTCTGAGACGGGGACAAGCCCAGGAAGCGGTGCACCGTTTCAGAGGATCAGAAGAGACAGAGGGCAGCCAGTTTTCTTGCAGGTCAGGTTGACACACAGTGGCAGCGCAGCTCAGCCGCAGCACCTCAGGACTGACACCTGAACACTATTTCGTTGTACACTTGCACAATGACACTAAAGCACTAACGTACTAATTTATCCTTTTCCTTCCATTTACTTTCTTTTACATTTGTATCATTTGTTTGAGCTGAAACAACCAAGAAACTTCCTGTAACTACAAAAGGGCAGAAAAAACTTTGCACGTTTTTGTCCACCATTTTTAACAAATGTTTTCCATGTTTTCCCCCCAAATTTTCCAGATTTTCCCTATTTTTTTTTTCAAAATCCCCCCCACCCCCGTTTTTTTTACCGTGTTTTTCCCCCAATTTTCCCAAAATGTTAATTTTTTCCCTAATTTTGCCCCACATTTTTTCTCCAAATTTCCCCCCGTTTTTCTATTTTTTTTTCAGCATGTGTTTCCCTTTTTTCTTTCTTTCTTTTTTTTTGATAACCAACAGTATCAAAACTTGAATATAAAGATTTTATATTTCTTTCTGCACTTTTATTTCTTACCTAAACCTTTTTTTTCTCAATACCATACTGGTATCGTTTAACGGTACCCAGCCCTTTACAGTACTGTCTGAATAATATAATAGAACATTTCCAGTATTCGACTTCAACATAACTAAAGAATAAACTTTCTGGACTGACAGTAGCAAGATTGAAAAAACCTTTGAGTGTCTTCCTCCTCCTTGCGCCTCCGCTCTTCCTCTTGACGTCTTCTCTCCTCCTCCTCTTTCCTCAGTTGCAGCTCGCGCCTCTTCTCCTCCTTGATGCTGCGCAGTTTTTCTAAAGCTTCCTCCTGTCTTCTCTGGGTTTCCTTCAGTTCCTAAAATACAAAGGAATAGTAAAATACACTGGCTTGAAGATCGGCAAACTTTCAAGTTCAATTTAACTAGATTTGTTACTACACAAGGCAAGGCAGCTAGAGCACAATAGTAAGAGGGTTGAAATATTTCTGTTCAACAAAGAGCTTTGAGAGAAAACCTTCAGTAGGAAGAAGAGGTTACGAAGGCAGGCCAGTAGATAAAAGACGGCCTCAAGCATAGATTCCTCAGCACCCACACACTGTGATATGCGATAGGTGAGAGGAAAAGAGGAGAAAGGAGTTTAGATAGACATAGAAGTCCAAATGTAATTAACGGATTAAGAATTAGACAGCAGGCAAGACATTGAGCGGAAGGCTTTGTTTTTAGTCCAATGAAAGAAAGGAGTGGATGAGGAACACAAACCAACAGAAAACATAAAAGATCATACGGTTAGTCAAATGATGAATTGTAAGTAAGAGCGAAACGTATTTACCCAGTTACTCATTCGTTAAAACCTTTACCTGCAGATCTTTGTTGTATTGATCCATCTCAGCTAATTTGGCAGAGGTATCCTTCTCCAGAGCATCCAGTTGATCTCGCAGTTTCACACATACTCCCATTTTGTCTGTGACAGTTAGCTTCAGGGAGGACACAGATGTGCCTACAAACGCATGAGAGAAGGAAAAAAAAAAAGGTGAATTCCTATACACTGTGCACAAGTTATGATTGTAATCGCAGTTACTTCCAATACTAACCAGGCACATTGTTCAGAGACATGCTTTTTAGTTTTTCCGAGAGCCTCCTCTGCTCTGGATTCAATTGAGCTAATTTCCTTTGAAACTCCTGGTCAAAAGACAAGGAATCAGTGACGACGCGAAATGGTGGTGTGGATAAAATGTTCACATAATGTTGTAAAACAAGAGATTCACTTCAAGTTGCCTCTGTATGTTGTGGATGTCCAGTTGACAAGCTTCTTTCCTCTGATTGGTTACATCAATGTCAGTCTTTTGGTGCTTCTTCTTGTTTAGAATGTCACGCAGACGATCCTCAATCTGCTTATGCTTGTTACCCTGAAGTATCAACATGAAGGACACACGTGAGTGAGACCATCAAATAGTTAAGGCAATTAATGGGCTGTGAGTGGGCTGTGAGTGGGCTCGCCGCTCCTCAGACCGGACTAGTAACTTTGCTGGGAGCGAGAAATCGCCAGTTCATTTCTATGGAGATGTTGCAGCTTTGTTGAACTCCAAATGCTTTATTTTCACAGTACGTTGCAATAATAGCATGAATGTATGTAGCTAAGCGCCCACCTTTAGTATTGCTGCCATGTTTGTTTAACATTTATTTATTTATTTAGGTTATTATAGGATGGCACTTCATGGAATAACCCAGAAAAACATGGGAAGATAGGTTTCCCTGTTACGTATGGGTAGTGGAAGAGAGGCACACTAGTGTGGCTGAAACTAGACTTGTTTGTTTTGAGCTTGTGCAAGTAAATGTCTGGTGAAAACATTGTGGAAGCTAATATAGAACTAACTTGAAATATAATGTGGAATGTACCATGGATTTTGTTGTATGGGTGCAATTTTATAAATAGAATCAAATGCTAAAAGGAGGGAAGTGGACTAATGGCTCCTTTCATTTATTTGTAATTGTTAGCTTCTGGTCTAAACAATTACGGGGCCGGTGTGTAGGAGCCATTTTGACTGTCCTATGTGTGCCTCCTGCCCCTTTTTGACCGTGTCATTGTCAGAGTACTTTGCTTGTGCTGATTTACGGCAAAAGATGAGCAAAAATAAATCAGTTTTAATAACTGCACTGGACTCTTTTGGTATTCTTGAAGACACGCATGCTTAAAGAACTTCTGTACACCTTCAACCTGTATAGTGGCTATTAGCCACTACAACCTGACGAAAAGGCAGCAAAAAAGAGAGAGGAGCCCCCCCCCCCCCAAAAAGCAACAAAGACACAACAAAAAAGTGACGAAAACGAGACAAAAGAGTGTAAAAAAAAAGCAATGAAAAAGGAACAGAGATGAAAACTCTTCAATATTGTAACCTAAATGCGGCAACAACGCAACAAAAAAGTTTCAGAAACTCTTTAGATTTGTGTAAAGTCGAACTGGAGAAAATGCGCTCTGTTCAAGCAGGGGTAAAGAGGTTAAACATTGATATGGTTTCTCATGACTCACCACAGCCTCCAGCTCCATCTCGAGGCTTCGTTTTTTAGCTTTTAATTTGATGATGTCATCCTGCTCTTGCTCTCTCTTTATCTGGAGCTCTCCTCGCTTCCTCCTCTCCATCTCCTCCTTCCTTTGGCGCTCAAGTTCCCGCTGAGCCGCCTGAAAGCAAGCGGACAGAAAGGGCATGTGTAAAAACAATGAAACATAATAAATGTCACAGCTTTTACAGTTATCCAGAAGGTTTTCATCCACCTCTAATCTGGCATCATGTAGACGTGCGTTACTGCAAATGCACGTTATCAATATTTAGTGAAAATTCTGCACTCAGAATTTATATTTAATGTATTATTGTAGGGGTACTTAATGTAGAGTATATACTGCTAGATAAGGAAGGAATATACTTTTAATGTCTGATAAAAGACAACAAAAAATGAATTAAAAGGTCTCAAAATTCTCTGAACCCACTGTATTTGACTCATTCACCTCTTTCCTTTCCAGCTCCTTCTTTCGTTCCTCCTCTCTGATCCGCTCCAGCTCCCTCTGCCTCTCCAGCCTCCTTTCCTCCTCGATCCGCCTTTTCTCCTCCGCCTCCCGCGCCTCTCGGTCTCTCCGCTCCTGCTCCTCACGCCTCAGCTGCTCCCGCCGCTCCTGCTCTCTCCTCTCTGCTTCCTGAAGCATCTGCCGCCTCTTCTCCAGCTCAGCATTGCCTCGCTCCAAGTTAGCTTTGAATTTGTCCTCAAATGTCACTATGGTAAAAAATGTGTCACTGTATCATTGCACAATGGGTATTATGGTAATCATATTACAGTCATATTTTATATCTTACTGTTGAACTTGTTTTTTTGTGGAGGTTCTACGTCAAAGTCATCAATCAATGAGGCAACAGGTGGTAAAGAAGAAGTGGTTCCATTCATACTACTCCTGTGGAAGAAAAGAAAGTCAAATAATGTTAAACAAAGTTGCAATCATTTGGAAATTACGTTTTTTATCTCTAGATCTACATGCAAGAAATACCTTTGTGATGGAGGCACCAACTCTTTTGGCAGCGTGAGAGGCAATGACTGTCCAAACTTTGCCATATCAACGAGATGCATGGCCAAAATAAACTCCTCTGCTTTCAGTTTGCCATCCTTATCAACGTCAGCCAACGTCCTGGGGGAAGATTACGAAATACAATTACATTTAATCAACATTTGGAGCTGTCAATGTATAGATTAACAAAACATAGGCATACTCACCATATAGATGCTAACTGTGTCTGGGTGAGCATTGTGGTGGCCATGGCGCTGCGCACCTGCTGACCTGTAGGCACGTGAGGACAGAGACAGTCATCAGGGTCGAAATGCCGTACATGTAATCTCATTATAATGTTAATGACGCTTGGTCTCTAAAATATTACTGTACACAATGCAAAAATGCAGCTCGTCTACACAAGATAGACAAGGGCTCATTCAGTGACTGGTTTAAAAAGGCTGTAGTGACGAGGCAGAAAGTCTTGTGCATATCTATTGAACAACTTCCATTGTTTCTTGACACGCCCACATTTATGGGAGTTCTCTGCTAAGAGAAAACATCCTAAATTTAGCCTTTAGCACACTTCTAATGTAGCGACTGGGTTGCAACTTCAAAAACGTTCACAGTGAATTCTATTTGTGCCTGCATTCCAGGCATTCGCTCAGGTCCCGTACCCGTAAGGTATCCCGTCATCTGTTTATCCAGGGTGTTAAACTGCTGTCTGTACTTGAGTCTGGAGGCATGAGGCACAGCCCAGTCACTTGGCACAGAAAGCATTGGGGACATCATTGAAGGGGACGAGGAAAGGGAACTGCAGAAACAGCAACATGTTGAGAAATGCCTCCAAAAAGGCACACAGCATATTTGCATTTCAAGCACAAAGGTCTGAACCTATTTGATCCCAGGTCCAGTAGAGATGAGGGAGTGTTGGTACCAGTTGAGGACGAGGGGTGGACTAGAGGTGAGGAGTAAGAGGATGATGTCAGCGGGAGGCCTAAAACAACAACAGTATAAAGGTTAGTATTCAACCACTGCTTAAAAGAGTGATTATAGACACGTGCAGTAACTGTTCAGATCTGCAACAGTATTTACCAGTGGGCATTGTTCCAGCTGGTTGCAGGAAGCCTATGCCACCGTTTGGTAGAGCACTGCCCCCCAAAGTAGGGACCAGGGGTCTGGCAGAACCAACACCTACAAGTGGACTCATGCCTGTGGCTGTAGGAACTAAAGGGCTGAGTCCCATAGGCGTTAGACCAGGAGAACCCATTGCCATAGGGGTCAGCATTGTCCCAGGCATCATAGACATGTTCATGAAACCTAGAGAGAAGTTACAGAAGGTGCATGTAACAAATGTGTCAGCTTAACTCAAATGTTTAGTGGTGGAAGTACCATAGCCAGGTGCAGTGAGTGTGGGCACAGGCACAGGAGGCTGCTTCATAATGATGGGTAGAGCTGTAGGAAGAGAGGTGCCCTGTAGTTTCATCTTTATCAGCTTCATGGCTATTGAAAACTCCAACCGATCCATTTTCCCGTCTTTATTCAAGTCAGCCAGTCCCCTTCAATTGAGAGGGAAAAACGAAAACAGATTTTACGTCAGAAATGTTACAAAGCAGGTTCTATGTGTTACGGCTGAAAACAAGTTATACCATATCTCTGCTAAAACTGAAGGAGGTAACCCTGATTGAAGGAAAAACTTCTTTGCCTGCTCCCCTAAAGACAGCAAATTGTTGAATGGTCAAATCGAAAAGTGAATTTTACACAAAACGTTATACAATTGATAAAATATGTTGTTGTACCTGATACGTAGCCCGTTGATGGGGAGAGTGTGTCAAATTTCTTATCATGCTTGTCCCTTTCATCAGGGGTGATCGCCCAAATACTCGTACCCCCTGACAACAAAGAAATTGTTGAATGCAGAAATGTTGCAGTATTTACACACAAAGGAAGCGCTCTTCACTCAGGGCAGGGTAATTTACAAAACGCTTGTTCCTTCCCAAAATGAGCAGCCCGCACTACAGTGGATCAGAGTCATTTACACTTTAGTCTCTCAGCTTTTTCTCATTTACATAACAGATCCTAACACTGTAATCAGGCAATCTTAAATGGTAACTCACTGTTTAGCACCTGTCTTCTTGATAAATGACCCCCTTATGTATTATGCAAACCGGACTTTATTTACTTTATTTATTGTTTAAACAAATGAAAGTAAAAACAAGACATTTTACGTTTTAATTTAGAATAAGCAGACAGGCACATGCACAGTTACAAAAAATGTAAGTGAAAAGTTATTGGGTGTTGGGGGTTTAATTACAAACTGAAAACAATTTCATAGACAAGGGCACAGCAAGCAGACTTTCTGACCAGTATTTACCCAACCAAGGCTGACTACACATTTGTGTTTACTCCACAGTCTATCAGCACCCACACAGAATAGACAGTGAGGCCAGTTTACCATTACAAAACATACAGAGGTTCAGCTAATGCAGCGTGCTTCGTTTACACTTTCGCCCTCCGTCCGACGTTGACAATATCATGTTCAAAAGTCTGCTCAGTTAAAGTTTCAAATCAGTGTAAACCACTGAAGTCACAAGCAGAGCCAAGCATGGATAGATGTTGAAAGGGTAAGAACGAGTATTCAGTTTAAAACCTATCCCAAATCATGACGTTGAGAAAAGACTAAAGTAAACATGAGAAAAGACAAAAATAGATATGGTTTTGTTTGCACAGACCCGCTTAACAACAGAGGGGCTTACCATTCATATCTGCTGGTGCTGGAGATTACGTTGGGGGCACTTGGGGTGTTTTCTTCAGCTACTACTCGCTGCCATCTGCAAAACACAGAAACAGTGTGGTCAGTGAACGCTGCAGCAAAGATGGGACAGTGCTGTCACAGAGCAGAGGAGAGAAAGAGAGATTCTGGTCAGTCAGCACTCAAACAGGGCTTCTCCTATATGCACCAGCCAGGGGCATGCTGGATGCGTCCCAAAGCTTTTAAACGGTCTGGGACAAGTTCCAGAGCTATCCACAGAGCTACTGAAGTGGACGAGTCTAATACAGACTTAACAAGCTAGACTGATATACCCACATAAGGAGACATTTGCATTCACTGTTGAGAGAAAAGGTCCGGCTCAGCGCTATGTTGGAGCAACAGATAATCAGCAGTTCAGCCATTAAGGATTCAAGGCAAAAGTATTGACAAAGCACAGGTTTGTTATTCTCTAGCTTCATTTACTCAGAAATATATTAACAAAATAAATCCTGCAAGGCCTACACCACATTTTCAGAAACCTGTTTGTGTGACCAGTATGTTATACATGTTGCATAACTATTTTAAATCACTCTCGATGAGTCATGATTGTGGCGTTAGCTTACTTTAACCAACACACCTGTGTTACTGCGATATGAAGGGAAGGGTAAAGGTGCTATTTGTCGTTATACAACAACTGTACAATGAAATGCATGCACCATCTGTTTCCGGAATTTTCTGGTTTATACCAAGTGATTTCATGTTGTTTAGGTTGTCATCTTTGACTTTTAAATGTTCAAAATTATTTCATCAAATTAAAGTGTATATATTATGTACATTAAGGTCAGACTTGTACAATGAACTCTGAAGGAAGGAGAAGAAAAAGATTGTGCCTTCCTGCTGAGTAACTTGCTGAAATATGAGTTTCCTGGTCCCTGGTCATGTGAAAGGAAATGATTCGGAAATCTGGTTCTAACTTTTGATCTGCCAGAAAACGTGACCATTATTCTGTACAAAACTTTCAACGTGTAAAATTAGACAAAGGCTAAAAGCATATTGTTTGAAGAAATAAAATGACTGCTGTGAAAGATAAGAACAATATGGATTTGGAAAGTTGTCAAAGAGGACAGTGACAGTGACCTGGGCTCACCATCTGTCACTCTTCACGTCTCCTCAGACTCAAGCACCAACTGGACACTACTGCATCCGTCCCCTCTCCAGTTTCTACCTAACTTCAGCAACAATTACGATAAAATATTTC